>NC_142037.1:75422000-75572700 GCF_982192425.1 Myodes glareolus | reverse complement strand
CCACACTTTCAGCACAGACATACGCTTTTATATTTATAAATCCACCAGTGTTTTGTCAGAGATGGAGTCAGAGTACTATTGCAAAGCACTCAAGGATACCATACTGTTAAGTATAACACAATAGGAAAATGAAATTTTGATAATTTAGCAGAGATTACAAGTAAAATTAAGCATTGCTTTAAATGGAGATTTTTTTACATTATTTAAAATATTTTAGGAGGACTGCGAGGGATACTATCACCCACTGATACAAGGGGTCGGATCTAATGAGAGTTTACCAAGGCCAGATGGACCGTGACTGAACGAGCATGTGATCCAACCAGATTCTCTGAATGTGGCCGGATTTTCTGAATGTGGCTGGCCTGCAGTCTTTCCGAGAAGCCATTGACAATGACACTGGGACTGGTTTCCTCTGCATATACTGGATTTTTGGGATCCAGTCTGTTTGGATGCTCACCTTCCTGGACCTGGAGTGAGGGGGGAGGAACTTGGACTTCCCACAGGGCAGGAGACCCTGACTTCCCTAGGGGACAAAGAGGGAGGAGGAGAGGGAGGGGGGGAGTGGGAGGGCGTTGGGAGGAGGGGCGTAAATGGAAACTTTTTATAATTTAATAAAATTACAAAAAAAAAAAACAAAAAACAAAAAACAAAAAATAAATAAAATATTTTAGGAATCTGCAAGGTAGCACAGCAGAATTTCTTTTGGTCATATTTGATGATGTAATCCTTTCAATAATATTTTATATATTCTCATGAAATAATCTTATACATAATCAGATTTGAATGCAAATGCAGAGAGACTGCATCACATTCATCAGAATCTTCTTACCATTTCTTCTTCCAATACTCCTTTATACTAATATAATTAACAAAAAGGATCAATAAAAGGCATAATATTTTCCAGAGCAGTCTAGACATGCTTCCCCGGATACCCTAAGGTTACTATTAATTTTGGTCAGATTTGCTTTTTTCAAGGAGTTACAGAAGCTGGTTTTCAGTCTTGATTGTAATATGACTTTAATGATGAACTTCACATTTTTCAGAGGTCAAATATAAAACATGCTTTTCTGAACATTAGAAAGCCTGTACAGTTTTCCTTCTATTATGTACAGGAAGAAGGAAAAAAACCCACAAAAATAAAAGATAGTCAATATTATGTTTTTAAGGCATTGTGTGTTTTCTCTGCGCCTCTATTGTAAACACAGCTCTTATCTGGCATTAACTTTAACTGAAACAATAGGGTCAAGATGGCATCCACTCCATGTTGGAGATGAGAACTCTTTAGGTTGTAGGGATGGAAGATGTTGCCGACTGTCACAGGACAGCCTTAGCTGAGTGCAGCTGTCCACTAGTACAGGTTCCATTTCAAAAATCACACACAGATGCAAACTGGTTTCACATTTTCCTGAACAAAGATGAAACAATTTTGTAACCATAACAAAATATGCTGCTTTAGAGGCAGCTTGCTACTGTATTTAATAGTTTTCTATAAATTGTGAGGCCCTGTCTTTCCTGTTCCTCGAGGCCAAAGCACAGGATGCAAGTAATGTTTACACTAACCAGCTAAGCTTCCTGCTAAGTTCCATGCTTGCTTCTGCTCTAGCCTGGTATAATAGCCTAGGGCTCTATATCACTTTAAAATGGTAATTTCTCAACCTGCCTGGAAGAGCCCAGGCGCCAAGGTCCATCTACCCTGTCTGAAACTACCTTGCACCCTCGACCACCTGTCTGCAGAAAAGCTCTCACAGGCGCCAGTTTCCCCAGCCCCCTCTGGGTGGGAGGAGTTTTTCTTTACTGGGGCAAAAGGGTATATTAACCCCAGATTAAGTTGAATAAATGGGGCATTCTCTTCTTGAGGATGACTCGAACTCTCTATCTGTGTTGTGTGTGTCGTGTGTTCAACCCCTAGGACAATATAGAACTCGTGGGAGGTGGGTGGTGATGCTGACCCTGTGGCGTGGAGCGACCCCGACAATAAATTTAACTTTTATTTTTTTCAATGTGACCTTAACAACATATCAAGGCAGATTCCTTGCTTAAGAATAGTTGACAAACACATAATGTATTCAAAGGGATTATTTTTTCTTAATTCAGATTGCTTTGGTTTTAATCATTTTTCATCTGATCGTTTTTTTTTTGTTGCTTATTTATTTTGTTTTACATTTTGTACATTCTTTTTTGCACACATTTCTTGTCTTTGTTTGTTTTGTTGTTTGTTTTTAATGAATGAGTGAGAAAGAGGATGATGTTGTGTGGGTAGGAATTTTGAGAAGACCAGGGAGGAATTGGAGAGGAAAATCATCAAGCAATATTGTTTGGGGGAATTTTTTCTTTTCTTTTTCTTTTTTTAATTGATTTTTATTAAACTCTACATTTTTCTCTGCTCTTACAGAAATTTTTTAATTAAAAATTATAAGTTGTGCACAACGTAAAAATAAATAAAATCAAGTGCTCTTAAGTTGTACATACTGAATATTCTCAAAATGGATATCTTGAATATCACCTTTCCAAACCACTATTTTTCCACATTTATTTTTTCCTATTTGTTCACTGGCAAAATTCTCAAAACACTGTATTTAACTGCCCTGTCTGTCCTTCTAGTTGCAACTTACCCTTTGTTATTTTTCCTCCTACCAATTTTCTGAAAGTGCAGGTTTTGAGAGAGCAATTCAGCAAAGACCCACTAATTAACAAATTCAATGGTCTCTTCTGAGTCCTCCTCCAGCGAGTCCTCTGTATGGCAATCAAAATCACAGTCCACTTGTTCCTCCTTGAAAAGCTCTCAGAACTGGAAGAAGAAAATGAATGTCTCTTCCCCACAGAGAGATTTGGGAGAAGAATGGCCCTTGGCTAAGAATTTAATCAAGTACTTATAAGAAGTAATTTCAAAGCTTCCACCCGTCTAGCTGTAACTAAGGCAGCAGGTTGTAAGAGATACGTGGTTCAGCATTAGCCCATTATTATTCCAGGTAGACCTGAAATAGCACATCTAAAGAGTCAGACCTGGAATGGTAGCACCATGGCACTGCATAGTAATGAGACTACGCTGGCTGGGTTGCAACTCTTAACTTGAGGGTTGTGAGGAGGTGAAGGACATATCTACTCTTCCTGTTTAATGCTAGTGCTGGTCTGAAAGATATACACATAACTTTGGAAGCATATGAGAGAAAAACAGGCAGAATCAAAGACAGAGATGCCCAACAAACACTTGGAAAAATGGAGAAATCAAATGCTTATAGCACTAACTTTTAAGGAAACAGCTAAAAGATTCAAGCATATAGTGAACAAGATGACTCCAAGTTTTCAGGAAGGAATTCTGTAATAGATAGGCAAAATTGCCTGTGACATATTTATTATCTGCAATAAAATAAGAATGTAATATAGTAAACATTGAAAAATTAATAATAAGCATGCAAATTATTAATCCTTAACTAGGCATTAATTAGTATTCCAGTTCTTGTTTATGCTATTAGTGAAGGGAAGTAGGTTCTAAGCTTATATTTATATAAGTTTTTATATTTATTTTATTTTATATTTAATTTTAATATATTATTTTTAATTTTAATAAACAATTTTAATTTTATATCCAAAATTATTTATATTATATAAGCATAAAACATCAAAAATGTATCATATCAACTAATTATGGTTGACTGCCATTATTTTCTTTCATATTTATTAAGATTATTTAAACCATAGGAAAATTTTGCTTTCATTTTTATTATTTCTTTAGACTTTAGTTGCATTTTCACCTTCCCTTTTCTCAGTCCAGATCATTTAGTATACCCCTCCTTAAAATGTATTTCAGATACATAGTTCCCTACATTGTGCAAAATGGTCGCACAATTTCTCCTCACATTCTTTTGAAAAGAAATCTAACAGCAAAGAAAGATAAATGTCATACATTGTTACTGTTTTGGAGAAGACATATAAAACATCAAGTAAACACTTTCCACACATTATTCAGGAAATACCCAGAGGTACATATTTCAACTCCAATCTGCATATGAAGACTGAATCCAAAGTTCCGTAATGAGGAATATTCTTAGGAAAGAAAAGTGTTTTTCAATTCTCTTACTATTAATATTAAGTCATTCTAGCCGCAGAAAAGGATTCTGGTTGCAACTCTGTTCAACAGAAAAAGGTAAAAATAGAGAAAAGACACATAAATCAGTAGTACCTGGGAGCATGTTCACAACAACAAGAGATATCAAAATCTTAGATCACATAATAAATGCAAAGTCTGAGCACAAGAAGATGTAAAGTTTATGGGAATGCATTATTATTGTGTCAGTCTCTACAGAAAGAGGAAATTCAGCAGATCTTAATAAAACTGGAAGGGCTGTGAGGGACAATTTCATGTTAAAAATAATAACTTCACTGTGGCAGGTGAAGAGTTAGCTCTCTACTTCCTTGAGCCAGAGTTCATAATGACCTGTTTTATCATTTCAGTATGTAAGCATCATTTCAATGTAAGTATCATTTCAGTATGTGATCTTAGTGATAAAGATATATATCCACATTGTGTCAAAGCACCATTACATAGTCAAGAAATAAAATCTTCATTAATACAGACAGCATTTGACTCTCTGAGACTGGGTCATTATTCTCAGAACCCAAATATATTTAAATTACCCTAAACTGAAAATAAAATTCATATGTATTTCCTTTTAAACTTGTATTTGGAAGAAAAGATCGTACAAAACTAAATTTGTTCTTAATTAGGATAAATTGTCTTAAAATGAGTGTATAAAATGGAAAGATTGAAAGGTACTATTCAATGCAAGTAATGAGGAAAATAAGTAAATGCAGTTCCTGTGAAATTAGAGAATGTTAGAATGAGAAAACTAAAAAAAAATGCAAACATAGATTAATTATTTAATTGGTGTATCCTATATTTATAACTTACTCATTTCGTTTTCCTCAGTCACATCAAACAAGCACCCCAGCTTTCAAATACATGGGTAATATCAACAGAGGCTCAAGGATCACTGATTTAGGTTAAATTCATAAATAGGAAGTAAAACACCTACGTGAGATTAGAAGACGGAGGAGATAAGAGGTAGATGGTTTGCTGTCTTCTTTGGTTTGTAGATACACTTGTGTCTCCACATGTGTTTCTTATTTTTGTTCTTATCAGTCTTAGAATAACTAACAACTTCGTGGCTTTGTATATATCTGGATGTCCCACCTCTTAGGTTTTTTTTCCCTAGGCATTGCCTGTAGGTCTTGAGAATTGAACAATCTTTCAAATGAGCTAAGTGTTATTTACTATGGTAGCCCAAATATGTCTTTGGTTGTGGTGGTGTATGCATTAAGTTTACTGCACATAAATGTGTGGTTACCCTTTGATTAGCATCTTTGGTTCTCACCTTGTCTCTTCATGTCAAGGACATTTCATTATTTGTCCTTAACCTTTCCTCTCTCCTTTCTCTACTTGACAAGCAGTTTTCTCTAGAACTTCCAGCAGTCTTCTCTGTTTTATGAATTCATTGCCCAGTTTAAACATGTGAAAATATCTAATAATGGATTTAAGAGTTCACTCTCAGAAAATACACTAATATTTCCATTAGACAGAGGTGAAGCAATGGGAAGAAACATGAAATTTCAAGAAAATGGTCATAACCGAGCTAAGCTCCAATGTTGATCATTTTCTATGGCAAGGATTAGCCTTCTTTCGTGACAGACACTGATCTAAGAATTTATCAAATAACAGGATGAATAGACTTAATTCAAGGCACACTTCTAACGTATAGCACATACCAAAACAGTGTTAGTAACAGCAGTTCATGTCACACTAACTCAGGTATCTCCAACCCAAACAAAGACTTGATTTTGGTTTATGTTTCTTCTTCTCCATTGTACTTGAATTTTTGTATTTTCTTTAACTGCAACAAAGTGTCTTTTATCAAGAGCAAGTAGCTCATACCATATCTGCTAGTCAGACCTTTTCTTAATAGGTCCAAGGTTAGATACACTTTCTGAACTTTATTATAAAGTGAAGAGCATGAATTTTATATTCTTCCTATTATAAAATAGTCACAATTATGTATGTGTAGAACTATTAGATACATGGATAGATTGATGACATAGAATAATCTATTTGCTTTAGATAAAACAGTCACAACTTCATTAATACCTCTGAAGTTATCAAATAAAAACCCACCATAAACATTGAAAGTTTTATTCATTTTGGACTTACCCTTAATAAAGTTTAACATGCTGTCAAATATCCAAAATTTATGCAAGGAATTGCATTATACAGACAAGACCAAATCATTTATTTTTGTGGAAGCAGTGAACATATTTGGAAAATAACAAATATAAACTATGCATTGTTTACATCAGGCTTTGGCAAAGCATTTTATCTCTTCAACCCACATGACCTAAATTCTACCATAACTTCACACATTGAATAAAAGTATTTTAGCTTTGAATTTTTGTATTTCCATATCAGTAATGGAGGAAAGAAATAAATTTGCACAAATTATGACTCATATGAAATGATGTTTTCTTACTTAAATTGAAGATTTGATATGCTCTTTCAAACTTAATTAAAGTGTCTTAGTATCAGAGTAAAATGTGTTTTCAAGTTTATTAATATTTGCTCAAATATCAATATGTAATTTTGCTTTCTGTCTCAATCCTAAGATTGAGTTGCTCCTTTATCATTCATTAGGCTCTTTTTCTAGTGGAAATAAAGTCAATCACGTGTTTATGTTCAGTTTCTATTCTGCTACTTCCACTGATAAGGTTTGAAGATAGTGAAACAGTTAAATACACATAAAGTTTCTAAGAAAAGCACTGAAGTGCATGTGATTCAACATAATGTGCTTCAAAGAAACTAGAAATTGGATTAATATTGCTTGCTCATGCTTGAAGCACAGAAAATTGCTCAAAGGCAGATGGATAGAGAGTGAAAGTCTAAAAATAAAAATCCCAGCGGAAATGGGGATTTTTCACAGTTCAGATTGGTTTCTTCTAGTATATAAGTCTCAGGACACGGAAGAAAACCTTCTAAACAAGACATTTAAAAATCACACGAACACGCAAAATTTAGTGAATCTATTAATAGCAAGTGTGTGTGTGTGTGTGTGTGTGTTTGGTTTTGTTCTTGTTGTTGTTGTTTGAAACAGGGTTTCTCTGTAGCTAGGTTTCTCTGGAACTAGCCTTTGTAGACCAGGCTGGTCTTGAACTCACAGAGATCCTCCTATCTCTGGCTTCTGAGTGCTGGGATTAAAGATGTGTACCACCACTGCCTGACTTAATTAATATGTGTGCACATGTGAGAGAGAAAAGAGAAACAGTGACAGACACACACGGAGAATACTGTGACTATCTGAAAAATGTCATCATATTAACAAATGACAAACTTTAATCTTCCTATTTTTTAGGAAAGTTCATTATTCACACATTTTACAAAATTTATAATGACTTCTACTAGGAGTCTGTCATAATATTAATCACTTTTTCACAATAAAACAAGTAAAACACATTGTCATTATTGTTGTTGGCTTTTTTAATCTCATTATACCTACCAAAAGGACTTTCTTTTCTTACATTTTATTCTTATTAGTATCTTGGAAGATCATCATATATAGTACATCTATCTCCAACAAACATATCAGCTCTTTAGAGAGTGATGAATAAGAAATTAATTCAGAAAACACAGATGAGTTATAAACAAATATTTATTTAAAAATCACTTCGTGCATAGTGTTGAATTAAATTCATAGCCATAAAGTATTAGTAATCATATTTAATACACATGCCATAGTTTAAGGGCAAGCATGTAAAACTAGTCATTATGCCTAGCCTCAGCTCCATACAAGTCCTAATTTACATTCTGAGATTACATTTATTTATTTCTGTATTTAAGATAAGGTCTTTATGCTTAAATTAGCACATTTGTATAAAGAGCAATCATGTTTTAGCACTTAATTGTACTTTATTATTCTTATTGATGAGTAATATTTCTCTACATTATAGGCGTATAATGAATGGTATATATACATGATGCTTAAATTAATTATCAGGTAACATACAAAAAACTTGTACTTATATCTTAAGTACAAATAGTGCTGTTTTGAATATCCACTTAAGTGTATAGTTGTTTATGAATAGTTAGGACCATATTTTTAGAGTTTGAAAGAAAAGTCATAAGGCAGGCAAACTGCAATTCTCAACAGCTGTCAAAAATAAGAGATAGAAAGAGAAAGAATGTTACCTATTCTGAGCTGAGGCACAGGGCAACCTAACCAGTGCAGTTATACAAAGAGCTGCATTAGGGGCTCTTAAGAAAGAATTAGAAACTCAGGGGTCAAGGCAAGTGTGCTTATGAGTTAGGTTAGGAATGAAGGAAGCGATAGGAAGGAGAGAAAGGTAAAGTTGCACTCTTTGAGGTGAAACTCAGGAAAGCGTATTGGATTAACAGTGGATGTTGAAAAACAACTGATTTATGACTGCTATTGCTTGGCACAGATTTTTGCTACAGGGTTAGAAGGTGGCATCAAACTTATTTTAATTACTCTACACTTAGCATTTCAGTTGCTAAATTGTAGACATTTACAAAGATGACTGACTCACTTCAAAATTTTTTTGTGTACTTCCAATTCTTTTGAAATAGAATGTTGGGGTCATGGGACAAGTTAGTCTCCAACTTGCTTGAGTACCTACCAAAATTTTCCAAAGTACCTGAAACATTGTGTACACTTAACACTAACACATGGATGTCGACCTTCTCTCATTTTTCTGATTCTTGTTATTATTTGTCTTTTCTTTTGTATGACTTTGAATACCCTTTGACTTCAATTATCTTCCAATTATTTATAGCCTGTTTCTATATTATCCCATGTTCACTGTAAACAATAGTTTGTACTATATAAAGTTTTAATCCTTTTGAAGGTTTATTTTAGGACTTCCCATGTGGTTCATGTGTTATGAAGTGGGTCTTGTTCTCTAGTGGATCTTCTGTTTAGTTCTTTTACTCATCCCTGAAATAGAGTCACTGAAACTTCAACTACTACTCTTGACTGATTTGTTCTCATATCCTACCACACAGGTGAGTCAAGCTTTTGAGGTAAATAAAATCATTACCACACTCCAAGAACAGAAATTTTGTAGGAAGCTGATAGTTGAGTGAGAATATTGACCATGTTCTAAGAGAAGTGCTTCTAAAGGAGCTGCTAAGGAAGCTGAGTCCCCATGTTGTCTGCAATGCTGCTGGCATGTTTCCTCTATACCACTGGTAGGTGGGAGGAAACAGTGAGGAGAAACAGCTTGATGTGAAACATCACAAGCCACATGCTCAGTGATGTTCAGCCATCATTCTCCAGTAGTTCACCCTAAAGTGACCATCACCTGAGCGTGGGCATAGTCTGTGTGCTCGTATCTTATAATTAAAAAGGTTGAATGAGCCACTGATAGCAAGGTCAGTAAAGACAATGCTCTGTTAACCTCACACTGGAGAGAATAAGACTTGGTTCACTATTTAGGAGAATCTATAAGTGAACCTAATTATATTACAGCAATAATTGATAAATCTAAAATGTTTCAATAAATATATATGACTTATTTTACACAAACTGACACGAGGGTTTATGGAGGTTTCTTCATGTCAACATTATGAATTACAGTATGTACCTTGTTGAAGTCAGAGGAATGGGTTCACCCTGAAAAATACAAAGGATATACAAAATTTCATGTACTACTGTGATTTAAATTGACCTTTATACTGAGGAATGAAAATATTTTAATTAACAAGACAATTTTGATTTCCTCAAATTAATGTTTTTGAATTATAGACTAACTTTTAATAATCAATGGAAACAATAAATTACATAAACACTAAAAGTAGGTGCTGCAGGACATTTTAATTTTTGTGTATTTCACTACATTTTACTGTGTATGATTCTACTGAATTTCCTAATCGTCCTTTTCAGTTATATTAATTACTTCCATGAACTACAAAGTCAGATAGCTTAGAAAACATTTTAAACAAAATTATATATTTAATAATATATGACTCTGTCTGTCTGCCTGTATTATCCTTTTTAATTGATTAGTTTCAGAGTCCTATGTGTGGCAATTATGCTCATATTTGGCCACAGAGGAATCCCTTTAGAAAGAGTTTTGCATTCTCTTGTGCCTAACATTAATAGCAATAATAAACAATAAAGAAAATATCAAAACATTAAGCAAACAAGAATAGGAAAAAAAACATACAAACCAACAGAAGAAGAATGCCATTGACTCTACTCTTGCGGACACAACTAATATGGAGTCTGAGGTGACGCAGGGCACTTAGTCAATGCCACCAATTCTACTTGATGCTACTTGGTCATATCAAAATTATACATTTTTTTTGGAATTAGGCTATTTCAGTATACATACATTGTTTAATCTTCATATCAGAGTAGACATTTCTGCCTTCTGAAACATTTATTATTTCTTTAATCAATTTAAGGTGATGTTTGTGACTAACAAAATACAACTCTAGTTCCATCCTGTCGAGAGATACCCAATCTTTCCAGCAGGATTTTCTCAGTGGAACCTCTTGGACCCACAGAACAAATAAACTGATGTCAGACATCTGCATTTGCTTCCAGGATTTCTCTCATGTTGCATTGCTCTCTAGATTGCTTTTTATGCTGCTGCCATGATTTTTCCTTTGCTAAATCTGTAGACATTTTGAGGTTAGGTGATGAGTCACAACTACCTTTTTCTTAGTACATAGATTACATATATATATATATATATATATATATATATATATATATATATATATATTTATATATATTGCTTGGTTTCATAAGGGTTTTGGCTTCTGGCACTGTTTAATAAATGTACAGATCAGTTAGAAGCAAAGCCACATGGGAGTAATAAAAATTCAGCACTGTCTGAAGCTGTGACCAGTCAAGAGAGAACTAAAATTATTACACATAACCTGGTATGGGAAAAAGGCATTGAAACAAAGAAGACAGTAGTAACACATACACACACACTCACACACACTATACTCAACATAGAAGAATTTATATCAAGTCCAGTATTTCTGAGATGGAGGCAGGGGGATTGTGTATTGGTGGACACCCTGTGCTATATATGTTGTATAGATAATTCAAGAATTGCGTAGCCTGCATAGAAAAATTTTTCTAACACACACAAACACACATGCACATACATACATACAGAAAAAGAAATAAAAGCAAATAGAAAACAAAAGAATTGAAGAAGACTTCCCTACAAACAAAAATGCCCCTTTTGTAAAACATCTTGATTATGGTTTTCTATCTGAAAATTAAAATATGTTCTTTTTAGTGTCAGTGAAGAAAGACCAGAAAACCAGAGTAAATATAAATAATAACAAACAGAGCATCAATGTCAGGGCTCAAACAGAAATCCACACAGCTTCCTTTGAGGTCTGCTTTTGTGGTTACTTTGGAATCAACTTCGTTTGTTTCTGCTATGCAAGATGCTTACATTTCGCTAATAATCACTAACTAGCAATAGGAAGTCAAGTAACAAATTAAATTTTAATACACAGAAAGGATTTCTTTTTATAGTTTCCAAAAATGCCCAGAAAAGTGTCTTGGATAGAGTCAAGTAAATCTCTTAGGTGGCTGGAAGTACAGTTTTCTTTCTTCACCTTTTTAGATGGAACCCTGTTGAAGTTCCTTTACAACTATCTATTGATGTATAATCTTCTAAAATTGTTTAAAAGAATTGTGTAGTCAAGTACATTTAGTTTATAAGAAGCTAATGACATCAGATGATAGTGTTATATGCAGAACATTTTGTTACACATATTGATTCTTTTGAATATGTGGAAGTAGAGGAAGGACAGATGATCTGACCTATGTATGGATGCCCGAGAACAACTGACAGGAGTGGTGGGAATCACTTTTCTTATTTTACCATGGGAGTCCCAGAAGTTACACTAAGATCACGTGACTTCTCTCAACTGTCTTTACCAGGTGAATCATTTCACTAAGAATTTGAATTATGGTTCATCCTTCTAGTTTTGGAATTCCATGTGCATAAAACTAGCATTTTAATATGTAATGTATCTCTAAAGTAAAAATAAATATGATATAAAGAAAACCTGTTTTTGTAAAAGACATTTCTCATATGGATAAGACTTTATCAGTTGTAATTAAACTGGGACATCTTAATTAATGACAGAAAATCCTGAATATTGTATCCACTTTGACTCTGAACTTTAATAGGTTTTCTTTTCTATATCAACTGTATAAATGGAGGTTTTATTTTAAAATAGAATTCTAATAAAGAAGCAACATTTTGAAAGGATAGTATAAAAGTGCGAATGACAAAATTTGGTGGTATATTAGACATAAACAGGATGGGAGGATTTTAGGGCTGGGTGTCTCTCTCACAAACAGCTTTCAAAACGACAAGGTGGAATTGCAGAACTCTGATTAATGGTCACAGGAGTGGCAACTTTTTCCTGTCCCTTGGGGAGAGACATGATGTATTCACTCTGCTGGCAATTCACTAATTGATAACTTAGTCTTCTTGGTTCCAGGAACACTAAACCTTCTGAGACTATTTAATAACAGGAGGACTCCTGGTAAAGACTAAAGACACACTGTTGCTCCCTATATAAGAATCAACCCATGTAGGCCTGTCAATCACACTGAAAAGGAAAGGGCCTCTGGAAAATATGCTTTCAGAGAGATTTTAGAAATAGTACAGCATCAGTCTAAAATGTAGACCAGGGAGAAGGACACTTTGAGACTGTGCTCTCCTCTCTTATACAGTGATCTCAGGCTCTGTCTTCTATATTGCAAAATTTAAGTTTCATTGCAATTCTTTACATAGAGACTCAGCGGTCTGAGCACTTTGGGGAGTCCAGGGCAAGGTTCCTATGAGCCAAAGCCGGGAGTGTAGAGAGGAATTTTGTGAAAGTATTTTTACTTCTCTTATACTTACAAGTTTAACATAATGTTTTTGCTGATGATTTGGAAATTTCGCATTATGCAATTGAACACCCTTACTTTCAGGCCCTCTTTGATCTGCCTCCATCTTTGTTTCCCACCAAAAAATGACTTTTAAAAAGTCTACTTTGTGTTGTCCAGATAGTTACTGGTGCATGATCAAATTGCTGATGGTCTGCCTATTAATTAAAGTGAATCCTTCCCCACACCCATCCCGAGTAGTAACTACATATCATAGAGAAAGCTAGAGATGAGCCTCTTTTTTACAATTTTTATGAGTTCTTTTCAGTGGCCTCCTGTCTAGGTTGCTACATTTTTGGAATGAAGTTTTGTTTTACTTTTAAGTTTCTAATGATCTATTATTGGTATTGACTTCAGGGGACTCCCATGACAAGTACACAATACATCACTGAGCTACACTCTCAGGCCCTGGTTTCCCTCATTCTTTACAGATAGAATCATAATTGGATTCACATTGTTTTTAGTTGGAGATTTTATAAATAACTGTGGTTTTTGTTTCTCTTAGCACTAAGAGATATCTACATGTAGATATCATAGATTTTCCCACTGCTAACTCTGGAGTAAGGCTTTTCCAAACCCAGAAATACTCATTTCTCAGCTCTGTTTGGTGGAACAAAAGAAAACAATTATTGCCAGTAGGATGTTACTACACACACACACACACACACACACACACACACACACCTGTCATAATGAGTATTGACTTACAAAACTCTTCACATAAAATAAAACTAAAATTTTCTGAGATAATATCAAAAGTGTGTTATAAATAACCAGAACATCAAGAATTTTTATAGAAAACATGTAGTCAGCCCTAAAATATGCTTCATTATTTAAAGTTTTGAAACTATAAAGTTGGAATGACAAGCTTTTGTTTCATTTATTTCCCCCAAACTCCAAAGGTAAATAATAAATTATCGAAAATAATATATTTTAAAGAATCTAAAAATTAGCCTTCGTGGGCCTGATTTGATTTTATAGAGCTTTTATTTATGTTTAGAAACAAGATATATGTTTAGAACCAAGAGCGCCTGTATCTGCAGTTCCCTATTTATCATTTATTAGCATCTGGCTAATATGCATGTTGTTGAACTAAAAGTTAGTACTTTAATAATTAATGATGCACAAAACGTTTCAAGAGAAGCTAGACTGGAAGAGTGACATAGCATCCTCACCAATCCCTTTCACTGCTGTGACGGGCTCTTACCCCTTTCAATCACTTCCAAACCATCTCGAGAAAGTCAGCGAGAGTGTTGCAGGGTTTTAAACTTTTTGATGAGCACTCCATCACCTTGACTTTGACGCGTGACTTCCACTTGAGAGGTCAGAGCAGGGGAATCAGATTGGCAACTGAACTGTCTGAGCTGCATAGCTGTGAGATCTCTTCATTACATTTATTTGTGTGTAAACATTTCTTAAAGCCCTTCAGAACAAAATTTCCCTAGTTGATATTATCAACACTTATCAACACTTTAAGTACATCCCCATGACTGCCTCTCTTCATAAGAAAACACTCACGTAAGCCCTTTCTGTATCTAAATCAATATCCACAAAACTTATGTTTATACTATGAGAGATTTTGACTAAAAATCCAATGATTGTTCAAAGGAAACTTTACTAACAGCTGCAGTTAGAATTTAGTTTCCATGATTATTTATTTTTAGAATAATAGAAAGCTTGGTCATGTTTAATCAGCTTCAAATTTGAATAGAGTTCATCAAACTTATGAATTTAGAAAACCTACAACTGAAAGGTGTTATCTCCATCATTACACCAAAAATCATGTATCTTAATCTTAGAGTTAATATCTTTTCAAAGAAAAGGAATAGTTGGAATATCATATTCTGTATAAAAGTAGTTCAATAAAAAATTCTTCAAGCCAAACAAAATATATTTATTACTCATCTTGAACAAATGTTCCTCTAAACATGAAAGTAACAAAACAAGTATTTAATTTGTGCTCAGGAATCAATACCAATAAAATGAAATAAAGTAAATAATATTTGAGAAATTCTTAAGGTGGTATTGCTTATAAACACCTAATTTCAAAAGGTTTTATAGTATAACTGATAACACGACATCAAGGCTCTATGAAAAGGGCATAGATACCAGTAAACCCAATCAAGCTAATAGAACTTGGATGTTGTTTGCAATTGCTCAGAATTTTTATTAAAAAGCTAATGTGATTGTTGATTTAAATTACTCCCAGTAACATCTCATTCCTACGGTTTCAAACATGTTCATTTCTTTTGTTTATGCAGAAGGATCCAGTGTCGTTCGGAAATCTTTGTTGAAAATATATGCTGCACAGGCTAATAATTCAAGAAAATATCAGGCTGTTAAGAGATGAAATCGTTCTTGCTATGACCACTGCAAACTGTGTTTCCTAGACTCCCCATACCTGCCTCTGTTTTCAAGTGTTGGCATGCTGAATCTGTCTCCAGTCCTCTCACTGCCCCAAAGGAACATCCCTAACATTATCTGCATTGTGCTGTCAGGTACTGTGAGGCCTGGAGAGAACACCATACTTGTAAAACTGCTTTTATGTTGCAGTTGTTATATTAATTTTACCATTTTGTAACAAGTACCCAACATCTTCCTTACCTGTATTAGAATCAATGTATATTTTTAAAAAAATAAGTAGCACTAAATGTGCATTTCTGAACTACTTTGTTGCTAAAAGTAAATCAGTTTACTCAGTCCATTTACTAATAGAGAAAATCAACTGTTAAAGTCTACAAGGTAATAATTAATTCTCATATGTAAAATAAGTTGAAAATTGTCAAACATTGTATTACCTTAAAATGTTCCTAATGGTGGAACAAACACATGTTTTATTTTATTTTATTTTGCTAATTAAAAGTTTTAATTTATATTACATAGGGATAGCAGTTCCTCCTCACTACCCTCCTACCATTCCATCTTCTCTGCCTCCTCTCTCCCCATCCACTCCTCCTCTGTTCATAATGGAACAGGCCTCCCATGGGCATCAGCAAAGCATGACAAATCCAGTTGAGGCAGGAACAAGCTTCTCCTGAATCAAGGCTGGGAAAGGCAAAACTCCATGGCAAATACATTCCCAAAAGCCGACTAAGTGCCAGGGACAGGTCCTGATCCCACTACTAGAAGCCCCACAAATAGACCAAGCTACACCACCGTTATCCACATGCAGAAGGCCTACGTCAGTTCCATGCAAGCTCCCTTGTTATCATTCCAGAGTCTTTGAGCTCCCATGAGCTCAGGTCATCTGTGAGTATCTTTCCCCCTTTCTTCAACTGGACTCCCGGAGCTCAGTCCAGTGTATTTGTGTGATTTTTTTGACTCTGCTTCCATCGGGTACTGGATGAAGGTTCTCTGATGGTAATTAGGGTAGTTATCAATCTAATTACAGGGGAAGGACAGTTCAGGCTCTATCTAAACTATTGGTAGAGGCCTTAGCTGGGTCTTCCTTGTGGATTTTGGGAGTTTCCCTAGTATCAGGTTTCTCCCTCACCCCATAATAGCCACTGAATCAAGACATGTATTTGTATAGTTTTGTCTTTCCTCAAATATCACTGTGTGTCATGTTGTCTGGGAGATATATTTCACAGCTAAGAGACTAAGAACACGTTAAGTTTTTCTATAACACATGGAATTTTAAACCTTTATTGTTAGATATGTGAAAATTTCATGTATCAAAGCTCTATGCAGCAATCACAATGGGTGAGAGTTTTAGCCAAATGATAAAAAATGAGACATGGAAATTATTTCAATAAAGATTTACATATTATGTTAGCAGTGGTCAGAGCCACTGTTGGTGATGGTACTTTCCTTCAACTACCATCTCCTTATTCGACCACTAGGTTTAAGAGTTCCCTCTCCCAACTGAATTGCCTCAGAAACTACAATTAGAATTAATTTATGAACTCTTCTTTCTGTTGCATAGGTTGATTAATCTATTTTAAAATATTTTGCCAACTTCATATATGCATATAATTCATTTTGAACATATTTATCTGGTTCCCTTATTCTACCACTTCCTATACATTCTGTAACTCTACTTCTTGTCAGGATGCCCTTTCTTAAGTTCACGTTTATAAATTCCATGACAGTCTTTTCAAACAACTTCCCATGAGAAGGTGTCCTGATGCTTTGGGTTCTTGAAAGCTGTATAGAATGAATTGAGTTTCATGGAGTTGATACTTAACTAGTATCAGTCCTCAGATATGTTACTATCACTCAACAGCATGCCTCAATTCTAGTCAGGTATGTTTTGAACTTACTTTCACATACAATTATCACATTTTCTTTTTCTGTTTATTGAATTTTAATTTTTTATTTAAAGCATGTATCTATTTATCACGAACACATAGAAGTACAACCAATTGTTTTTTGCTGATGCACAGTGTCCTATTTAAATTTGTTTTTAAAGTATGTTTTGTAGACTTATTAAGATTTCACGTTTTCTGTAACAAAAGCACTTTAGTTTCCTCAATCCTGGAAGTATTATATTTTGTGAACTTTTCTGTTTTATAATGACCAATAGTAAAACATTAAATCAAGGTATAAACATACATGTTTACATACATATGTACATACTCACATACATACACACCTCTAAAAGTTCTTCAATAATTCTGCCATATATACACTTTTTGTAATGAGTCTTTGTATTTTTTTCTAGGGGTTACTCAAAACAACAAAGTATCTTTAACTAATTTAACATAATCTTGTAAAGACTCGCGTTATAACATTTCTAGTGAAGTCCAATAACATTACTTTAATACAACCCCACTGTTGCTCTTGTTAGTATCATATTACCACTATAGGTATTACACTTCTAAACAAATAATGCCTTTTACTCTTTTTTTCATTTTGTATTTATTTTCATTGTTTTTAGTGAATTTAAGAAAAGAATACAAAAATATATTTATCTAGTCTTTATGATGCTCCACTATCTTCTATTTTCTTTTCAAACAGATACCGCTGAAGAAGTTTTTCCCTAGGCTTGAAAAATTCTCCTCAGCATAACAAGCATCATGAGATTATGGTGAAGAATTCATAAGATAAGTTTTTCTTATCTGAAAATATCTTTAAATCCACATTTTTTGGAAGACTGTTTCACTGCACTTAGTATTCTGAGTTACCTTAAATCTCCCTCATGAACTTTCAAACCATCTAGAATCTTGCCTTCTGGGACCCAAGGTTATAAGAAGTCAGTCATTCCCTTCATTGATTTCCTCTGTCTATAATTTGCTATAAACCTCTGCGGTGGCTTTTGAAGCATGGTTGTTTATTTTAGTTACCTGATAATAGTATATGAGGTTTATATTTTTTTGTTCTTCTTTGAAAATATTTATTTAATTTATTCAGACTGTAGACTGAGGCACTTCACAGTTTGGAATTTCAGGTTATTATTTATAGCTGGGGATTTAGCTTTCAGATCCTGCTGCCAAGATGATAATTCCGACAGTATTTCTACAACAAACTAATGACTACTTCTTGTGCTCACTCATATGTTATATAAGCACAAAACCTTGATTAAAAATCAAGGATAATATTTTGTAGGTGTCAGACAAAACTTTGTTACAGAGGAGGTATATATCTCTTTCAAAGAGGACATGAAGTTCTATTATTTTTGTTCCTTTAGTATTTTCAAATAATGCTTACTGTATACTCACATTATTTCTTTACGGTTTGAAAAACTTGTAACGCTAACAATTCAACCACACATTTTTCTTTCGCTGGCTAGAAAATGTGTAATTTGAAGTACATCACACCCACTCTGGTTCAATGAAGCATAGTGCATGTACAGAAGGGAATATAGATTCTAATTTTTGACATCTGTTAGAATTCAAAATAACAATGTGAACCCTTAGCATTGCCTGAGGTTTAATACTTAGAAATTGTTAAAAAGGATTCTGATATTTAAACATACTAAAACACATTAAAGCATGTAAATTTATATCTCATGATTTAAGCCAACACAAGATGAATTGCCTTAACCTGTCTTTTCCTAGACACATAAAATTGTCATGAGGGAATTGTGGCTCAAATTAGTGTTCACTATTTCTTCATATTTAGTGATCAGGAAAATATTATATTCTCTAGTTTAAAAGCAAGTTTTACCTGCACATTTTTTAGTTCTTCTATAGTTTTTGATTGGACACAAAGTTTTGGCATACTTGTGTTACTAGTACTTATAAGATTTAAAAGAAATAAATCTTATTGCTTTTTGTATTCTAATCAGTGAATGATTTTCAGATTATCAGCCCTGTGATAAAGGTGAAAATCAGACAATATACTTGTGAGTCTCACTGTAGGAGGATATGAGATGCCTATCGCTGTTAGGTTGTATTACAATATGCTCTGCAACAAGTATATACCAATGCTATCGGTCTTTCTTTTTTCAGGTAAATGACCCACTTGAAAAGAGCGATGGTCACTTGGACATCTACTCAAAAGACAAGGATAATTGCTCAACTATCAGAACCTGGAAACAACGAAGATGACACTCAACCAAAGAACGGATAAAGAGAATCTGATACATTTACAAAATGAAGTATTATACGGATATTAAAAACAGTGACATCACAAAATTTGAAAGCAAATGGATAGAACTAAAAAAAATCATCCTGAGTTTTGTAAATTAGACTCAGAAAGACAAATATGATATGTACTCATTCATATGTGGATACTAACTATCATGGCTCACTAAGCTACAATTCATAGGTAAAAATGGATGCTTCACGGTAGGGCCAGATGAATCTCCCTGGGAAGAGGAAATAGACGAGAACTCCTGGATAGACTGGGGTTAGGTAGGAATGGGAACAAGAGGGATGGGATTAAAGTGTGGATAGAAGGAGAAAGTACTGTAAGAGATGACTAGATGTTAGAAGGAGGGCCTGCTTGTTCTTCCCAGCCATCCGGCTAGCTAAGCCCCGAAACAACCACACAGAAATTGTATTAATTAAATCACTGCATGGCCCATTAGTTGTAGCCTCTTATTGTCTAACTCTCACATCTTCATTTAACCCATTTTTAATCATCTGCATGTCACCATGAGGTTGTGGCTTACCGGGAAATATTTAGCATGTCTGACTCTGGCGACTCCATGGTGGCTCTCTCTGACTCGGCCTTCTTTCTCTCAATATTCAGCTTTCTTTTCCCTGCCTGTCTGAGTTTCTACCCTATCAAAAGGCCAAGCAGTTTCTTTATTTAACCAATAAAAGCAACACATAAAAGAAGACCCTCCTACACCACATGAGAGTGAGCCTAACCATGACATCCCTTGGGTGCTAGGAAACAGAAGCGAAAGGCCCAGAGACCTAGGATAGAAGCAAACTTGATTGGAAAAAAAAAACTAAACATAATGATAACTAATGATATTCTGCTGTACTCTTAAATTGATCACTACTCCAACTATCATCACAGAGACTTTTTCCAGTAGCTGATGGAAACAGATGCAGAAGGAAGAATTGTAGGAGCCAGAGGAATCAAGAACATTCACAAACAAACAACAAGCTAGGGCTCATGGGAACTCACAGAATTTGAACCAACAACCAGGGATCCTGCATGGGGCTGTTCTAGGCCCTAAATATGTATGTGTGTTTGCACGCACACACACACACACACACAAATGAGACAGTTGTGTAGCTTGTTTTATTTGTGGGATTTCCAAGTAGGGAGCAGAGGCTGTCCCTAAACTTTGACTGACCCTTGAGAACCTGTTCATTATACTGGATTGCCTTGCCAATACTTCATACAATGGGAAATGCTTAGTCTTACTGCAATTTGGCATACTATACTTTGTTAATACTCAAGGTAGGTCAGCCCATTTCTGAAAAGAAAGACAGGAATTGATGGGGGTGTGGAGAAGAGATATGGAGAAAGAATAGTAGAGGAGGAGGGAAGGGAAACTGTGGTCTGAATGTAAAGTAAGTAAACAAATAAATAAGCAAATAAATATTGAAATAAAAGAGGTATAGTAAAAAGATATTTGGAGACCTTGTAGATGCTAAATATCTATTCAAACATCTGAAGTCAGTAAAAATCTTTAAGAAATGCTCATAATCTCTCAATATTAATAGTAAATTAATTTCTTACCATGAAATATTCTTTGGTATTTTCAAGCTACAGCTCAGCAAAGCAGAGTGCTTTGGTTGCTTTTAAAATTTTGGATAGTATTTAATAATGGATCAGTTGAGAGTGAAAGCACTAATTTGCAGGAACATTCATAAGTAAACCTGAAGCCTCTGGCTTTGCAATTAACATATAATCAAACAGTAGCAGTTTTCCTTGGAGATAGCTAGAATTACTCAATGATGAATTTCATTCATCATTCAGATACCTTCAGGCCTTTCATTTCACCAGATAGCAGATAATCAACCAAGACACATTGTTCTAAAGCAGAAATAAGCCAAGCCACTGTCTTACCAAGGCCACAGATTAACTGTTCTGATCTATTTCCACTCTTTACCCACTTAGAGCAATTCACTTTCATTTCCCACAAGAGGAGATTTAGAAGTGCATCAAAGGCAAACTTGAAATTGGGTTATCCCCTCTGTTCTCAGTTCCTGCCACATGACATCAAGTGATTCTATAAAGAAAGGACAAGTGTAGAGAGCAACTTATCTTATTTCAAAAAATGCAGCTACAACCCTTGGGGAAGTAATGGTCATTTTTCCTCAATCATTTCATTCCATTTCATTTTTCCTAATTAATTAGTGGAGACTGCTTTACTGCTCTGCACTAGTTAAGCCCTTGTCACACCACTTCACTGGAATAGTATTTTAATTTGCCCATGATTTACTTGAAATGAAGCAGACATTTTAATTTCATATCAGTTGCCTCATCATATGCTTTCTCAATATAAATTTCAGATTTATTTAAAATTATGTGAAAAACCAGATTTGGAACAAGAAATTTTTGTAGATACATTTCATCTTATTTGAGAAAAGGAAAACAAGAGAGGAAGGAGAGTGAAATAACAGCAAGAATATCTGAAAAAGTCATCGAGAATCATCCTATTAATTATTTATCTAAAACGGAGTCCCTACAATACATGTGATTCTTTTAAGTATACAAATATAAGTTTAATGAACTTTTCTCAAATGGCCTGACAAAACTCCCTTAAAATAAGCCAAATCACTTAAGAAAACCTCCAATACCATCATTACCTAAGAGACTGTCAAACATACAGTTATTGTTATTGCTTTGCCCTATGTTGCTTTTTGGAGGTTGAAAGTTTGTCTCCATTGCTAAAGACACCACCCACTTCAAAAACAGGCCCAGAGACCCTTTAGTTGGAGCTGATGTGAGTCTTTTCTCCTGGAGGACTAGGTTTTATGATACTAGAAAGAGCCATGCAGATTTGCAAATGAGGAAAGCAACCAACAATCCTACCCAGCTATGATGCCAAAGAACCACAACAGAATGACACAATAACCTTAAAGGTGCAAGAGGCCCTTGCATGTCTTGTTCATGACCAACATCTTTTTAATTGGACTGAAAACATGCTCAACAAAAAGGAAACTATTCCTGGAACTAGAAACCTAACTAATTTCAATGCTTGTAAAGTAATGGATATTGGAGAAGAACCTACACCCACTAATTTACTAAACCAGAATAGTCACTAACAATAGTCTATAGACATTTGTCTTTCTAACTTCAGATAAGTATATTCCTTATCCTTCATCAGGTAAACTTCTTTTTGCAGCAGAGACAGGCCACTACAGAAAACCAAAACCAAGATCAAAATCAAAATTGTAGAGCATAGTCTCACTGCAAGCTCCTCAAAATGTTCCCACAGCTAAGGTTCTGGGAACATTCCAGAAGCATGGCAAGAAAAGATTGTAAGAGCCAGAGGAGAGGGAGTTTGATGTGACACTCTATCTCCTACTAATGTCAAAAGTTACATCCATAAAGCATACACAACATGATTGCCTAAGCACGAGTTCAACAAGGATAGCACCTTGTTAATGGACATACCTAAGTGGATGGGGGAAACCCAAACCCACGAGACCTCAAGTCATCTCAAAGAATTACAAGAAACTTAAGAATGGGAAAAATAATCTTATTTGGTAAGGAATGAGAGCTGAACTTATCTGAGGGTATAAGAGTATTTGAAATATTTTAGAAAATATATAGATGTACAAGACTGGCAGTAGTAGGTTTTCTACTATCTATGGCATCTCTACCAACAGATAATATAGTTTACAATATCAAGTGTGTCTTCCTTCATCCTGAGTGAACTTTAAGTCTAACTAGACAGTTGTCATTTATCTCCAAAATGGAGGTGGGGATGGGGAGGAGGGGAGGGAGTCGAGAAAGCAGTTGTGATGGATTGTACAAGAGAAGATTTTTTTAAAAAGAAACATTACTTTCCCAAAAGATCATCTCTTTTCAACTACTTAATAAAAAAATAAACACTGCAAATGGGAAAATACCATATGAAGATTTTAAAAGTTAGCTAATAAAAATGATGACTGCTTTAAAGAAGATGCAAAGAACAACTTGGGGCCTACAGAGAACCATAAAGGAGAAGGAAACAAAACTGATTAGAAAATAAGATACAATTGGCACAACTTCATGGTTGGGAATCTTGAGGTTCTTTTCATTGTTGTGACTCATAGATGTGACAGCTGTGTAGGAATATTGATTGTTTTTCTCTCTTGCCAAAGCAACCCCAGATACTATGGGAGCTAAATCTCATGGAAGAGGCTTCCAAGTCAATGTCAGCATGATTCTTTCATATCAGAAGTCACTTATTTGATGTGTCCATGAATAGAGTCTTACCTTCAAGTTATGACAAACAAGATCAAAGATTAATCGCCTATTGTTTTCGGTGTCTCAGTTCAGTATAGGCAGCATGATTAAAGAAAGTTGCATAAAAAGAGGACTTATAAGTTAATGGTACTAAAGTCTGTGCTTCTTAAGCCTATTTGTCAGATGTCTGCTGACCTTCGTATATTTGTCAAAACACCGCTGCCATAGGGTTCTTATGACCTATTTTTAAGTAAGGGAATCTGAATGAACATAACCACCCACTAGGGACCAAGTATTTAAGTATGAGCCTGTGGCTTTCCCACAACATTTTAGTAATGGTAGCTTTTAGGTTCCAATACATCAAAAATTTTCCAGTCTATGTTCTGATGACTATTCATTGATGGTTAATATCGAATCTTTACTATAATCTTGTCATTTAATTTATAAACAGCAAAATTGTAATGACTAAAATAATTAGTCCTTTATGACCTACATCTTCCTTAATCAATGTGAGGACAAATGTAAGTTTCAATTTCACAGATGTATTTTACTATACATTTGTAATTACTCTTCTCTCTTATCAGTGTAATACTTTAATTCTTGATGATGAGGCTGTGTAGCTGTTTGCACAATTCAGAAAATAACCAGTCCAGTTAAATACAAACAATTATATTTTTAATTGTTATAAGGGGAAACTAATGCCATAAGAATGGGAAGTCCAAGTTGCGCTGTGTCCCGCGGGAATCACCCGGAGAGAGCAGGCACCTGGTCCATCCCAGTTTTCTTCCTGGGCTCCAGATAGCCACGCCTTAACTAGGTTCCACTTCTTAAAGGTGATTGGTTAACAGAGCTTCCCCCATCAAGGCTGTTTGTATTCCAATAAAATCTGATATGCAGCAAGCTTTTATGCATTAGAAATAGTGCTAATCTTTTCCTTCAGCTCTTTTTTGTTTGGTGTGTGTAAGCAGACATGAAATTAATAGAATGGATAAGTGAAAATGTTAAAAGCATAATCTTATTGCCAACAAAAAGAAATTTTACCAAAGTAGTTCTACAATCTATGTACTATCTACATGTGTGTCTATCGATGTAGTTATTTATCCATATATCATATATATATATACATATACAGAAAATCAAAATTAATATTATTATTTGATGAGTTAAAGTCTGAAATGCCCTGAAATGTGATTCTTTAGTGAGACCCAACAAGGAGAGTTTTTATTCAGTTTTTGCAGGAGGGTCATTATGAATCTATGCTTCCCTTGCATCCTGACCATAAGCAGAATGCAATCTCAAGAAATTGGTTGATAGGAGTAAAAGGAACAAGGAGAGAAGACTATGATGTGCCAGACAGAGCAGTTGTGAAATGTAGAAGATCTCAAGGAAAGTACACCTAGGAAAGTATATTCCATGCACTCACCCAAGCAAGAAAAACTGACCATGCAAACAAGCTTTACTTGACCAATACTTTAGGTTAGAGGCATATCAGCACATATTTAAAATAATTCATTACAGTGATAGGAGTATTTTTTAAATACGAAAAAGATACACACATTTGTCAAAAAGAGTGTAAATTTAATATCTACACAATTCTATGTAAAAATAAATAAAATTAAAATGACATGATATGATCAAAGATACACATGCTATTTATGGAACTTTGAGCTAACATCTGAAATATGATTTGCAGCACATCAAAATATGGTAGCCTACAAGATTTATAGACATAAACTTAGATATGAAGCAAGTGAATTATAGTTAACTGTCAATGCAAAATCTTGATGAATTTGTTTATGAAGAATGGAAATTTTCAACTCTCCCTTATCTGTCCTAAATAGTTAAAGAAATTCCATTGATAGCAGTAAACATTTTTAAATAAATCAATAAACTTATAAATGTAAAATATTATAAAGCTTGAAATAAAAGTAAAAGTGAATCATTGTATAGAAGGAGCAGATATGCAGTATACGTAGGCATGACTTATTTTTTTTAATGAAGAAGTGAAAAAATCAGTTCCATATGAGTTTTACCTGTGTCCTTTAAATAACCTTGATAAGTGCAAGTAGATAGCAATGAATGAAAATAATAGTATATTTAAATCTCTTCACAATTGAACTGTGACTATTTGTATTTAAGTGATTGTATCAATATAAACCTGTAGGATTCAAATCGAGCCCTGCTTAAGAGCAGTGCAAGAGAAAACTGATTAAAAATATGATCTTAGAAGGTTGGAAGTAAAATTCTTTTCTCTAATGCTTGGTGATTTCTTTCATTTCTATTTTAGGCTCGTGTTAATTGTTGATAATTAGTGGCAATTTGTTAGATATAGATAGTGCTTTATGTAATCATTGGAACAGAACAAAGGCACTGTTAAATGCAATGCCTTAGTGCTTACAGAGATCAGTAATAACAATATGAAGGTAGTATTGAGGTTATTGTGAATCAGAAAAATGAGGATAAATATAATGACTTCTAGATAGGATTTTGTGTTTATTTAAAAAATATGGAAATTAGGTAAGAAACCAGTATTGTTGCAAGGTTTACTGACATATGTAATATGTATATTTGTTTTCTTCTGTGGAATAAGAGTATTGCTGTATGTGTGACAGCCTAGAAATATACACATTTACCATCTATCAATGTTTTACATACAGGTGTGATGGGTATTCACTTAGGATTTTACAACTTGAATCCAATCTGCAGAGATCGAAGTGTCTCCTATTGTTTAGAGTCCAATACTTTATATAGAGTTATTTTTTTAAAAAGTAAAATCAGTTTCTTTTGTTTATGGTCAAGTCCTGAATAGAATATTCTGTAAGACTTGATCATCTCAGCAATTTTGAAACTTTTCTGGATATAGAACTCAGAAGAAACTCCAACAGAGGCCCTCTGAAATGATAGACCATCTGGACCATCTGTTCCTATTGGAGATTCTTCAGGGTGTCTTTTCTGGTCAGAACTGAGTTTTCTTAGCCCAGAATAAATTCACAGCCTCTCATTTCCTGTGGAAACAAAAGCAAAAACTCTTCTCCAAAGAAACATACCTTTTGATTTAAATTTTGAAGTCAAGGCATTTTCAAATTATATATGTTGGATTAATCTAGCAGCATTTACAATCAAATATCTTTTAGAAGCTTTTGCTCCTTACTCAGCGATCAAACAGTATAAAGACAACACAATAACATACAGTATCCAGACTCTTTGTGTAATTTTCATCGTCATGTGGCTTTATTTTAACCTCTATTTCTTTATTTTTATTTTTAATTTTTGGCTTTTTGAGACATGGTTTCTCTGTGTATCGTTGGCTGTCCTGGAACTCACTCTGTAGACCAGCATGTCCTTGAACTCACAGAGTTCTTCCTGCCTTTGCTTCCCACGTGCTGAAATTAAAGGCATGTGCCACCACACCTTGATCTCACAGAGATCCACCTGCCTCTGCCACCCAATGAAGAGAGCACACTTATTTGTCCTGGCTGCTTGGCTAGCTAACCCTGAAATAACCACACAGAACTGTATTAATTAAACCATTGCTTGGCTCATTAGCTATAACTTCTTATTGGCTAACTCTTACATCTTAATTTACCCATTTCTAATAATCTGTGAATCATCATGAGGTCGTGGCACATTTATCGTCCTGTCTATACTTCCTGCCTGACTACTGGTCAATCAGACTTTTATTAAAAATATACAAGTGGAAGTACAGACCATTGTCCCACAACAGAGATCATTGATTTATTGGTGACTATATGTTAGATTAAGGGTTGACTATACCATAGTACCTTCTCATAGTATGAATACATAGTTACAATGAGTCAGCAAAAATACCTCTTGGTTGTCTGTTAGGTTGTAAGGAGTTATATGATGCAAGAAAACCTCAGGGATATTTCTTCAGAATCAGAAACTCATATATGCAGAGAAGGTATATAAGGCAGCAAGAATTTCAGGGCCTAGAATTTGGAAACAACAGATGTGTATGTTGCCCTTGAAATTTAATATGACTTTGATTAAGAAACCTTAAATTATTTCAGTCATTCAGTTTGTTGATAAAATCAAGTAAAGAGTGAAAAAATATCTAAAAGAATTAGTCATTAATGGCTGTGATGCTATGGGCAGCATTTAGCCAAAGCGTCATGAAAGAATCAGAACTCTAATGTCAAATGAGCAAATGAGAAAACTGCATCTCTGCAGTTCGGCAGCCATGCTATCCTGAACAGAGGTAATGAGGCATTAACAAAAAGATAACCACGATTGAGTCATGCCCCTGGGGCTATGAAATTAATTAAGTATGGTATTCTTTTACTCATTAAATGCTTTACTTTGTCTATGTTTAACTTCCTTGTCATCATCCTAGTACTCATTGTGAATGAAGGCTCACTCAAATTAAGGTATCTTTTTTTTTCTCATGAAGTATTCAAAGAAGAAAAAGAAATGATAAAAACTATGAGTATAGTGTGGTGTTACATGGGTTTGGTGTTATATAGATGTTGATGGGGATTTCATAGAAATGATGACCGCTTTGATACCCAAACTACAACTTATAAAAGGAGTTAAAGACTAACGTCAAGTACAAAAGTAAATTGATTCAAAGGGCAGGAATCATGTTGGGCTTTATTAAAACAAGCATACAAAATTCAAGACACTTGTGTTAGATTAGACTATGTGTGGTAAGGCAAGCAAATACTAGATTAGATGAGCAGGTGTTTTAGCCACACTAGAATAACATCAGATGACTTTGACTAATTACACAATTTCTTTTATCATTATATGTACCATTTTAGAATGGAGTAAAGTACATTATTAAAGTTTACTATGCACAATACCTAACTATATAAAGCTGGTCCTGGAGCCTGATGCAAATGGACCCTCCAGTATCAGCCGATATCAGTACCAAGATGATAACCAAATCCAAGCTGAGGATAGTCATAAAAAGTCTCAAAAATGGTATAAAAAGGGATCAAATGAAGGAATAGATGTGGAACTAAGACTTGTATGTTGGAAATATCATTCTATGTAGTATTCAGAGAATCAACTTATGGGGCCTAATGTTTTGGATAGTAAAAATTGATTGGGGAAAACTAGAGTTTTGTTTTTTGTATATTTGTTTTCTAAAATAGCGGATATAGTAGCAGTGAGCAGAGATGGCACTTGAGGCATATCTAGAAACATAATCATTGGGAAGTTATAAAAAATTAATGGGAGGATTTTGAAAGATTAAATCACCAATATCAGGATTTATTAATGAAATAAGGTAAGTTATAAACAAAACAAAAAGTTATGTCAAATAAATTCTACTTCACCATTCTTATCTGACAGTGATATGAAGAAGAGGTGATTCACAGGATTCTAAAACAAATCATTGTCAGGATCAGTAAAAGCTGCTGTCAAGAGTTGAGGGAGGCTGAGAACTTCTATCCAAAGAGGTGAGTGGGTGCTCGCCTGGGCTCTCTGTCCCAGAAGAGAGCACAACCCCTCCCCCCTCAACTTCTGCAGCAGGGTCTTCGGTGTTCCACGGGACCCCTCCCTGCCCCCACTGCTGCTGCCTTTTTGTCTCCTGGGTCCTGGAAACACCAGCTAGCCCTGCTGCAATGCTGAGAAGTTCTATCCAGAGAGTACTGAGGAGTTTCATCCAGAGAGGAGGAGATGGGCAGGCACCAATGCAAGAATTCCTCCAACAACCTGAAAGACAACATGACATCTCCAGAATCCAGGGATCACGAAACTAGAAGAATTGAACACCCTACTCCAGAAGAAATAGAAGAAATTGACTCTAAGCGAATTTTTATGATTATAGTAGAGGAACATAAACAGGAGGTGAAAATCTGCCTTAAAGAAATGAAAGATAAGTATAACAAAAAGATTGAATAAATGAGTAAAGAAATGGAAGAGAAATATACCAAAAGGTTTGAGGAAATGAGTAAATCTGTAAGTGAAATTCTGGGAAACCAAGAAAAAACAATCAAACAGGTAATGGAAACAGTTCAAGATTTGAAAACTAAAATGGAATCAATGAAGAAATCACAAACCGAAGGCCGGCTGGCTTTGGAAAATCCAGGTAAAAGAACAGAGACTTCAGAAACAAGCATAACCAACAGAATACAAGAGATAGAAGAAAGAACCTCAGACTCTGAGGACAGCATAGAGAAATTAAACGCTCTGACCAAAGAAAACAACAAATCCAACAAATTCTCATCACAAAACATTCAGGAAATGTGGGACACAATAAAAAAAATATAAGAATAATAGGGATAGAAGAAGGAGAAGAATTGCAGATCAAAGGTCCAGAAAATATATTCAACAAAATTATAGAAGAAAACTTCCCCAACCTAAAGAACGATATCCCTATGAAGGTTCAAGAAGCATACAGAACACCGAATAGGCTGGATCAAAAAAAAAAAAATCCCCTCGCCATATAATAATCAAAACACAAAACATTCAGATTAAAGAGAGAATATTAAGAGCTGCAAAGGAAAAAGATCAAGTAACTTATAAAGATAAACCTATCAGACTTACACCAGACTTCTCTATAGAAACCATGAAAGCCAGAGGGTCCTGGATAGAGGTACTGCGGAAACAAAGAGACCATGGATGCAAGCCCAGACTACTTTACCCAGCCAAGCTATTGTTCACTATCAACGGAGAAATCAAAATATTCCAGGATAAAAACAAATTTAAACAATACGTCGCTACAAATCCAGTCTTACAGAAAGTATTAGAAGGCAAATCACAATCCAAGGAATCCAACAATCCTAACACCGCATACAATAACTCAGACATCTAGCGACCCTTCACAAGCAGAACTCAAAGAAGGGAAAAACACACACTCCACTACCCCCCCCCCAAAAAAAAATAAATAACCGGAGTCAACAACCACTGGTCATTAATATCACTTAAGATCAATGGACTCAATTCACCTATAAAAAGGCACAGACTTAGAGATTGGATATGAAAACAGGATCCAACATTCTGCTGTTTACAAGAAACACACCTCAACCACAAAGACAGCCACCTACTCAGAGTAAAGGGTTGGGAAAAGGTTTTCCAAGCAAACGGACCTAAGAAACAAGAAGGTGTGGCCATTCTAATATCAAACAAAATTGACTTCAAACTAAAAACTATTAGAAGAGATAGAGATGGACATTTCATACTCATAATAGGAACAATTCATCAGGAGGAAGTCTCAATCCTGAATATCTATGCCCCTAATAAAAAGGCACCCACTTATGTAAAAGAAACACTTCTAGAACTCAAGGCAGTCATCAAACCACACACACTAATAGTAGGAGACTTCTACACACCTCTCTCACCAATGGACAGATCAATCAGACAGAAACCCAACAGAGAAATAAGAGAATTATTAGAGGTATTGAATCAAATGGACTTAACAGATATCTATAGAACATTCCACCCCAATAGGAAAGAATATACCTTCTTCTCTGCAGCTCATGGAAGCTTCTCAAAAATTGACCACATACTTGGTAACAAAGCAAACTTCCACAGATACAAAAAAATATTAGTAACCACCTGTGTCTTGTCTGATCACCATGGATTAAAGTTAGAATTCAACAACAATGCTACACCCAGGAAGCCAAAAAACTCATGAAAGTTGAACTGTCAACTATTAAATCACCCCTGGGTCAAGGAAGAAATAAAGAAAGAAATTAAAGTCTTCCTTGAATTTAATGAAAATAAAGACACAACATACTCAAACCTATGGGACACTGTGAAAGCAGGACTAAGAGGAAAGTTCATAGCATTAAGTGCCCAATTAAAGAAAATGGAGAAAGCACATTGGAGACTTAACAGCACACTTGAAAGCACTAAAAAAAAAAAAAGCTGATTCACCCAGGAGAAGTAGAAGACTGGAAATAATCAAACTGAGGGCTGAAATCAACAAAATAGAAAAACAGAAAACAATCCAAATAATCAACGAAACAAAAAGCTGGTTCTTGGAGAAAATCAACAAGATTGACAAACCCCTATCCAAATTAATCAAACGGCAGAGAGAGAACATGCAAATTAATAAAATCAGAAATGAAAAGGGGGACATAACCACAGACACAGAGGAAATTCAGAGAATCGTCAGATCTTACTACGAAAGCTTATATGCCACAAAGATGGAAAATGTAAAAAAAAATAGACATTTTTTAGATAAGTACCATATACCAAAGTTGAACCAAGAACAGGTGAACAATCTAAATAGACCTGTTAATTGTGAAGAATTGGAAGCTGTTATCAAAAATCTCCCTACCAAAAAAAGTCCAGGACCAGATGGTTTCAATGCAGAATTCTACCACAACTTCCAGGAAGAGCTAATACCTATACTCCTTAATGTTTTCCACAATATAGAAACAGAAGAATCATTGCCAAACTCCTTTTATGAAGCTATAGTTACCCTGATACCTAAACCACACAAAGACACAACCAAGAAATAGAATTACAGGCCAATCTCACTCATGAACATCGACGAGAAAATTCTCAATAAAATACAGGCAAACCAAATCCAAGAACACATTTGAAAAATTATTCATTATGATCAAGTAGGCTTCATCGCAGAGATGCAGGGCTGGTTCAACATATGCAAATCTATCAATGTAATCCATCATATAAATAAACTGAAAGAAAAAAAGCATATGATCATTTCATTGGATGCTGAAAAAGCATTTGACAAAATTCAACACCCATTTATGATAAAGGTGTTGGAGAGACTGGGGATACAAGGATCATACCTAAATATAATAAAAGCAATATACAGCAAGCCGACAGCTAACATCAAATTGAATGGAGAGAAACTCAAAGCCTTTCCACTATAATCAGGAATACGACAAGGCTGTCCACTCTCTCCATACCTCTTCAATATAGTGCTTGAAGTTCTAGCAATAGCAATAAGACAACATAAGAAGATCAAGGGGATTCGAATTGGAAAGGATGAAATTAAACTTTCGTTATTTGCTGACAATATGATAGTGTACATAAGCGACCCCAAAAACTCTACCGAAGAATTCCTACAGTGTAGGAAGCCACCTGGAGGCACAGGTGGTCCTGCAGTTTGGAGGTATACAAGCCCATACCTGGCTTAGCCACGTGAGGCTGAGCACCCTTGCCTGCACATGCTCAGACCAGCAGAATGGCATTAACCAATCAGGACAGCGTTCAAGCCTCTCCACCGTTTAAAAGCAGCTGCCTCTGGGCTCTACTTCCGCTCTCTCTAAGCTTTCTCTCGTCCCTGCTCTATCTTCCCTTCCCCCAATTTTCCTCAATCAAATGCTCCGAATAAAGACGTGACCAGGGAAGGAATTCTCATTTTTAGTGGCGTTCATTCCTGCTGGTCAGGATGCGCGTCGCAACTAGTGCTCGAAACCCCGGAACGCTGAGGGACCCTGACAACTACGCCGGGGGACCCTGAGAAGGAAGCGCCCAGCAACTGGTGCTGAAAGCCCGGGGAGAAAAAGCTGAGATCAGACACCAGGACACAGAGAGCCGTGAATTTCAGAACTCTGAACATGTGGAGCGGTGAGTGACGTCAGTTAAATCCTCCAGAAAGGGGAGGAAAAAGAATGGAAAAAGTATAAGCCTAAAAAGAAAAGAAAATAGAAAGAATCAAAGTTAAGGTATCTGAAAGAAGGTACAGAAAGCAACGGGGAAGAAAAAACCCCTCAAGTTCAGTGCAGGAGGAGTGTAAATAAAAACAGCAGCAAAAAAAGCGAGGTTTACGGTTGGGAGATCCGTGGCTTCCTCCGTCCGTACTCGCTGTTAGAGACCGGGGCAACAGTCTCGTAGGGAGGCGGGCTTGATCATGCTTGAAGACTGCCTTTCCTATTCTTAAAGAGCCACAGAGCTTTTGAGGTGATTTTCGCCTAATTTTGTTAAGAGAGCTCAGTCTCTGGCTCTCACGTACAGAAAACTTTAATTTTGATTGAGGAAGTAGCCGGCGTGGTGGCACATGCCTTTAATCCCAGCACTTGAGCTCTGAGCACAAACTCTGAACCGCGTTTCCATAGCAACATGGGTGGACGGAGGAAGCTCATAGGCGGGGCAACGTGCTGAGTGCTCGTCACTCCCCGACCCCTGGGAAGGTCTGAGACTGGGGCCCCCGCGGCCCTAACCGGGCCCTCCCGTGCGCGGGCAGACCGGGCAGGAGAGACCCCCCCTCGCCGGAGCTTGGAAAAGACTCGCGGCCAGCGGTGTGAGTTCTATGCCTGAGGTGAGGCAGGGTGCACAGTTCGCAGGTACAGGATAAACCGGCGAGCCCGCGCACGGCCCGCGGCGGGGCCATGCCTTTGGGCCATGCGGAGCGCGCCACAATGGGCCACAATGGGCCACGCCTTAGCCGCGGCCGCCAAAAATTCAGTCAGATAAAAACATTTGTCGCCAAAAATTCAGTCAGATTCCCCAAAAGATGCACATCGCCCCGTCGTCAGCAGGAAGTAGTCAGATCGATTGTCGACGCCCATTTTCCCGCAAAGAACTGGTTGTAATTATCATAATAAAGGCGTGTCAACCTGGTTACCCATTACGGACCTATTGACTCAGGCAACGGGTAGAATAAAACAATGCTACCTAGAGGTTTTTTTCATTTGAATGCGGGCCTGGAGAGATGGCTCAGAGGTTAAGAGCACTGCCTGGTCTTCCAAAGGTCATGAGTTCAATTCCCAGTGACAACTGTTTTGGTTTTAGACAATAGAGGGGGACTACCAGTGACAGCCTCCCCCAGAGAAAGGATTTCTCTTGCATTCTTTACACTTAATTTTTAATTCAAAATATTGCTGGAAAAACTGCAACAGACAGACATGCTCTGTTTGAAAGCAATTCCATCTAATTCTAAGGCCTGTTTTAATGGCACAGGCAAACAAGATTTGTTCTTTGAAACGGAGACATGCAAGTCTCTAAGTTCAAAACCAGCCTACTTCCAGTACTGATTGTGCTGAATTTTTACACTGAGAGTTTTTAGTACTCTTAAATGTTAATTTAGGAGGAGAGTTTTGTTTATGTTTTTCTAGAAATGCTGACATACATCTGGGTGCCAGCGAGACTGACAAGAGAAATAAAGAAGAAAGATGATCCAGTGGATGCTGAGTGTCCTGCTGTGGAAGATTCGTGCGGAGGCAGCAGAGATGACCCTCTGGGCGGTGTCAAGAGCAACTGTTTCACGTTATCACCTTGAGCAGCACCCTGTGCAACCTCTTATCTCTTAACAATTTTCTGACTGACTCTATTTTGCCTTTTCCTTCCTTAGGAATGGGTGGGAGCAGAGATATTCTTGGCATGCTGTGTCTAAGTGGAAGAGCTGTATGTCTTTGATTGGTGTGCTACCTGCTAGCCCAAGTTAGGTGGGACAAGGTCTTTGTGGCACAGGCCTTGGTAGCCTTGGAATGTGTATCCTCACCCCAAGTTTGACTCTCAGCCTTAAAGAGCTCATAGGCAATTAGCCATGCATAGCCTTTGCACCCTCTAGGGACCAGATAGTCCCATGGCACAGAGGAAGGTATGCATAGGCGGAGGGTGTGCAGACACAGCCCTAGCACTCCCAGGGAAGTAGTTGTCCCATTGCACAGGAAGGGTGTGTCTTGCTTTTCTTTTCTTCAATCGGTCCACACATCATGAGGTGGGGACCAGATTGGAAAATAGTTTTGCCTTATTGCTTTTATTTACAGTAGAAGGGGGAGATGTAGGAAGCCACCTGGAGGCACAGGTGGTCCTGCAGTTTGGAGGTATACAAGCCCATACCTGGCTTAGCCACGTGAGGCTGAGCACCCTTGCCTGCACATGCTCAGACCAGCAGAATGGCATTAACCAATCAGGACAGCGTTCAAGCCTCTCCACCGTTTAAAAGCAGCTGCCTCTGGGCTCAACTTCCTCTCTCTAAGCTTTCTCTCATCCCTGCTCTATCTTCCCTTCCCCCAATTTTCCTCAATCAAATGCTCCGAATAAAGACGTGACCAGGGAAGGAATTCTCGTTTTAGTGGCGTTCATTCCTGCTGGTCAGGATGCGTGTCACACTACAGCTGATAAACACCGTTCATAATGTGGCATGATACAAGATCAACTCCAAAAAATCAGTTGCCCTCCTATACACAAAGGATAAAGAAACGGAGAGGGAAATCAGAGAAACATCACCTTTCACGATAGCCACAAACAGCATAAAATATCTTGGGGTTACTCTAACCAAGGAAGTGAAAGACCTATTTGACAAGAACTTTAAGCCTTTAAAGAAAGAAATTGAGGAGGATACCAGAAAATGGAAAGACCTCCCCTGCTCTTTGATTGGGAGAATCAACATAGTAAAAATGGCAATTCTACCAAAAGCAATCTATAGATTCAATGCAATCCCCCTGAAAATCCCATCAAACTTCTTCACAGACCTTGAGAGAACAATAATCAAGTTTATATGGCAAAACAAAAAGCCCAGGATAGCCAAAACAATCTTATACAATAAAGGAACTTCTGGAGGCATTACCATTCCTCACTTCAAACTCTATTACATAGCAACAGTATTGAAAACAGCTTGGTATTGGCATAAGAACAGAGAAATCGACCTTTGAAATTGAATAGAAGACCCGGATAAGAGCCCACAAACATATGAGCACCTAATTTTTGACAAGGGAGCTAAAGGTATACAATGGAAGAAGGAAAGCATCTTTAACAAATGGTGCTGGCATAACTGGATGTCAACCTATAGAAGGACGAAAGTAGATCCATATCTATGACCATGCACAAAACTCAAGTCCAAATGGATTAAAGACATCAACATTAATCCATCCACTTTGAACCTGATAGAAGAGAAAGTGGGAAGTAATCTACAAGATATAGGCACAGGAGGCCTTTTCCTAAGTAGGACCCCAGTAGCACAGACAATAAGAGAAACAATGAATAAATGGGATCTACTGAAACTGAGAAGCTTCTGTAAAGCAAAGGACACTGTCAGTAAGACAAAAAGGCTGCCTTCTAACTGGGAGAAGATCTTCACCAACCCCTCATCAGACAAAGGTCTGTCTCCAAAATATACAAAGAACTCAAGAAACTAGACACTAAAACTCTAATTAACCCAATTAAAAAATGGGGTACTGATCTGAACAGAGAATTCACAACTGATGAACTTCGAATGGCCAGAAGACACTTAAGGTTGTGCTCAACCTCCTTAGCGATCAGGGAAATGCAAATCAAAACCACTTTGAGATACCATCTTTCACCTGTCAGAATAGCTAAAGTCAAAAACACCAAAGATAGCCTATGCTGGAGAGGATTTTGAGAGAGGGGAACTCTCATCCATTGTTGGTGGGAATGCAAACTTGTGCAGCCACTGTGGAAATCAGTGTGACGGTTTCTCAGGAAACTGGGAGTCAACCTCCCTCAGGACCCAGCAATTCCACTCTTGGGAATATACCCTAGAGATTCCCTAACAAACTGCAAAAGCATTTGTTCAACTATGTTCATAGCAGCACTATTTGTAATAGCCAGAACCTGGAAACAGCCTTGGTGCCCCTCAATAGAAGAATGGTTAAAAAAGGTGTGGAACATATACACATTAGAGTTTTACTCAGCGGTAAAAAACAACGACATCTTGAATTTTGCATGCAAATGGATGGAAATAGAAAACGCTTTACTGAGTGAGGTAAGCCAGACCCAAAAAGAGGAACACGGTATGTATTCACTCATAAGTGAATTCTAACCATAATTAAAGGTCTTTGAGCCTATTATTCGTGATCCTAGAGAAGCTAAATAAGAAGATGAACCTGATGAAGATTATTTAGCTATCCGCCAGGAGGTAGGAAATAGTCAAGAGTCCCAGGTAACCTCGGGTGCATTGGGGGGTGTGAGGGTTGTTGGAAGGGGAGAGGGTTAGAGAGAAGGGAGTAGGGGAGGAATGGGAAAGCTCGGTTGACCGGGATGGGGGGGATGGAGGAAGGATGAATATGGGATCAGGGAAGAATATATTTCAACTAAGGGAGTCATTTTAGGGTTTACAGGAGACTTGATTATAAATGGGATCCCAGGTCCAAGATGAGATCCCCAGATTGTTCTCTGGACAGAGGAGAGGGTGCCTGAACCAGCCTTGGCCTTTAACCATACTGATGAATATTTTGCTTATCACCACAGATCCTTCATCTGGCGATGGATGGCGATACAGATGAAGACCCACATTGGAGCACCGGACTGAGCCCCCCAAGGTCCAAATGAGGAGCAGAAGGACGAAGAACATGACAAAGGAAATCAGGACTGCAAGGAATGCTCTCACCCACTGATACAAGGGGACGGATCTAATGAGAGTTTACCAAGGCCAGTTGGACTGTGACTGAATGAGGACGTGATCCAACCAGATTCTCTGAATGTGGCAGGATTCTCTGAATGTGGCTGGCCCGGAGTCTTTCTGAAAAGTCATTGACAATGACACTGGGACTTGTTTCCTCTGCATATACTGGATTTTGGGGATCCAGTCTGTTTGGATACTCACCTTCCTGGACCTGGAGGGAAGGGGGAGGAACTTGAACTTCCCACAGGGCAGGAAACCCTGACTGCCCTTAGGGACGAAGAGGGAGGAGGAGAGGGTGTGGGGGGAGTGTGAGGTTGTTGGGAAGAGGGGCATAAATGGAAACTTTTATAATTTAATAAAATTACTTTCAAAAAAATTAAAAAATAAAAAAAAGAAAAGAAAACGCTTTACTTAGTCAGGTAAGGCAGACTCAAAAAGAGGAATATGGTATGTATTCACTCATAAATGGATTCTAGCCATAATTAAAGATCTTTGAGCCTATTATTCGTGATTCTAGAGAAGCTGGATAGGAGGGTGAACCTGAAGAAAATTCAGGTAGTTTTCCTCCTGGAGATTGGAAATAGAGAAGAGTCCCAGGTAACCTCGGGTGCATGGGGGGGTAGGAGGGTTGCTGGAAAGGGAGGGGGTTAGAGAGAAGGGAGCAGGGGAGAAATGGGGAATGCTCGGGGGACTGGGAGGGGGGGAGGGAGGAAGGATGGATATGGGATCAGGGAAGAATATATCTCAACTAAGGGAGTCAGTTTAGGGTTTACTAGAGACTTGATTATAAATGGGATCCCAGGTCCAAGGAGAGATCCCCAAATTGTTCTCTGGACAGAGGAGAGGGTGCATGAACTGGCCTTGGCCCATAGCCATACTGATGAATATTTTGCTTATCACCATAGATCCTTCATCTGGTGATGGATGGAGATGGAGCCGGAGACTCACATTGGAACACTGGACTTAACTCCCTAGGTCCAAACGAGAAGCAGAAGAAAAGAGAACGTGAGCAAGGAAGGCAAGATCAGAGGGAACCTTCATCCAACGATGGATGGCAATACAGACGGAGACCCACATTGGAGCACTGGACTGAGCCCTCCATGGTCCAAATGAGGAGCAGAAGGAGGAAGAACATGAAAAAGGAAATCAGTACCGTGAGGGGTGCGATCACCCACTGACACAAGGGGACTGATCTAATGAGAGTTCACCAAGGCCAGTTGACTGGGACTGAGCAAGCAGGTGATCCAGGCCGATTCTCTGAATGAGGCCGGATTCTGTGAAAGTGGCTGGCCTGGAGTCTTTCTGAAAAGCCATTGACAATGACACTGGGACTTGTTTCCTCTGCATATACTGGATTTCTGGGATCCAATCTGTTTGGATGCTCACCTTCCTGGACTTGGAGGGAGGGGGGAGGAGCTTGAACTACCCACTTGGCAGGAGACCCTTACTGTAGGGAGCCGCCTGGATGTGGCCTTGGCCAGATAGTGCCAGCATTCCTACAGCCTGGAGGTATACATATCCTTTGATGTTGCCGCCTTAGGCCGGTGTGCTGGAGCCTTGTTTTGCATTTCAAGAGACTCGGTCTCCTGACCTGTCCCGTGACCTTGGATCCTAGTAGAATGGCATCAACCAATCAGCATTCGAGCCTCTCACCCTAGAAAAGCGGCTGTCTTTGGATTTTTCGCTCTCTCTCGTCATCCCTGTTCCCCATTCCCCCTTTCAAGCAAGGAGCTCTAATAAATTGTGATTGAGAAGGATTCTTGATTTTGTGATCGTCCTTTCCTGCTGGTCAGGAAGCGCGTCACATTTTGGTGCCGAAACCCGGGACGCCGGATTTGAACAAGCCAAGGAGGGAGCAGAATTCAGAACTCAACACAAAGAGCGGTGACTGACGTCAGGAAATCCTCCAGATGTAAGCTGATTGCTAAGGCTGGTCCAGAATGGTAATATGTGCATTTGTTCTTCTCTGTTGCTTTGGGTTGCGCTGTGATTAACCAGGTGGTGAGTGCCTTTGCTGCTGCGACTACAGCTCTAGTCAAAAGTAAAACTAAGTCCGCAATAGATCAAGCAGCATTTTTCTAAAAGGACTTCCTTGTAAGTAAAAAGGAGGTTTTTTCTTTAGCCCAGGGGGTAAGTGCGCACCATGGGCAATTCTTATGGAGCCAGTTCGAACCCCAGGGAGATTTATCGCTCAATCCAGGCACTTTTGCGACAGCGTGATTTAAAGATCTCTTCTAGCACTGTCGCTAACATCGTAAAAGACATTGTTGATGTCTCACCTTGGTTTGCAGCTTCAGGTGACCTAACTTTACCATCTTGGAATAAGCTAGGCAGGGATTTGGAACAAGCAGAAGGAAATATTGGGAGAGGCACACTTCCTTTTTGGAGGATGGTGCGGGACTGCTTGAAGGAAGAACGTAATATAGAGATATTAAAACAGGGTCGCAAGGCATTACAGAAACATCAGGACAGCTTTTCAGAATCAGATCAGAAGGAGGAACAAGAATGTAGGCCTAGAAAGAAAAAAAAAAAATTAAAAGATAAGGATCCGAAAATAAAAAAAGGAGAAAAGGGGAAGAGAAGCCCCATAACTTTAGTAATGAAAGAATTTATAGATTTAGATTTATCAGAGAAGGAAGAACAAATAGAGGAAGCAACTGCAAGATCCGAGAAAGAGCAGCAAGGTAGCCGGAGGCGGGGCGATGTTGATGTGTTTACTACAAAGGGCAGAAGAGACGAGGCGCCAGTTCCTGCTGCCCTCCCCCCACCCGCCCCTCCACCCATGTACCAGCAGGTAGCTACAGAAGGTCACAGCTTCATAGGAAGGCAAACTTGGTCGCAACTGGCTGCTGCCTTTCCTGTTTTTGAGGAGCCACAGAATTATAATAGGTGGTATGAACCAATCCCATACAGACAGCTGAAGGATTTGGTTGAAGCTGCGAGAAATTATGGAGCAAATGCCAGTTATACAATCGCATTATTGAGAAGGATTGTTACAGTAGCACTGACTCCTACAGACTGGCAGGAGATTGCAAGAGCAGCTCTTCCAGCAGGGCAGTTCCTGGATTTTAAATCTATAGTCCAGGACAAGGCTCAGACCCAAGAGCGCATTAACATACAAAATGGCCACCCAGAGTGGACGGCTGATATGCTTCTTGGACAGGGGGCATTTGCTGGAAATCAGAATCATTATCCTTGGGAGGTTTATAGGCAGGTTAGTGAGATTCATTATAGAGCATGGAAATCACTCCCTAATAAAGGTGAAACAGCTGGTAACCTAACCAAGATTATTCAAGGTGCTGCAGAGCCATTCTCTGATTATATGGCTAGGATGACAGAGGCAGCTGAAAGAATGTTTGGGAATTTAGATATTTCATTGCCTTTTGTCCAGCAAATAATATTTGAGCAGAGCACCAAGGAATGTCAAAGAGCAATAGGTCCAGTAAAGGGAAAGGGATTAGAAGCCTGGATCAAAGCCTGCCATGAAGTTGGGGGGCCTCTAACCAATGCAGGGCTGGCGGCTGCTGTGCTTGCTGCTGCCAGAGATGTCAGAGGAGATAAGGGAAAGGCATGCTTTAAATGTGGACAGTTGGGGCATTTCAAAAAACAATGTCCCAATAGTCATAATGCCTCAGATTCTTCAGGGCTCTCAGCTGCAACATCGCAGAGGCAGCCAGACATTTGTCCCAGATGCAAGAAAGGGAAACATTGGGCTAATAAATGCAGATCAGTTAGGGATATAAATGGACAACTTATTCCTATGCCTATTCAGTCATTGTCAAAAAACGGATTGAGGGGCCCATGCACCCAGGGCCCAAAAATATTTGGGACAATTCAGAACACGATGGCAGTCCCCGAGATGACTCCATCGTCCCAACAAGAAGGACAGCCAAAGGCTCCGGAGGGCTGGACCTCTGTGCCACCTCCAAACTGCTATTAACTCAGGATATGGGAGTTCAGGTCATAGAAACTGACATGTTTGGGCCATTAGAAAAAGATACTGTTGGCATAGTCTTGGGACATTCATCCTCAATTATGAAAGGCCTGATAGTCCATCCTGGAGTCATAGACCCTGCTTATGAAGGCTGCATTAAAATTCTTTGCCATTCTCCATACGGGGTAATTTCCATCGCCCCAGGAGACAGAATAGCTCAACTCTTAGTTCTGCCTTCAGGGCATAATAAGCTTCCAGCGGAGGGGCTTGTCTTAAAGGACAAAAGCCTTGCTCCCATGGGAGTAGATTTGGCTTATTTATCCTTGGAGCTTGATCAGCGACCAATCTTAAATTTAGAAATAGAAGGAAAGATTTTTTCAGGCCTAGTGGATACTGGAGCAGATAAAAGTATCATCAGATCCCAAGCATGGCCAAAACGCTGGCCCTTACAACAGGCCTCCCAGTCCCTTCAAGGGCTGGGGTATGCACAAACACCGCATATAAGTGCTAAGGAGTTAGTCTGGAGAACAGAAGATCAGAGAGGGACTTTTCAGCCTTTTGTGGTTGATTTGCCCATCAACCTATGGGGCAGGGATGTGCAGTCTCAAATGAGATTGAGACTTACAAATGATTATTCTGATACCAGTAAGCAAATGATGGCACGTCAGGGCTATGTTCCCAATAAGGGACTTGGTAAATGTCTCCAAGGTAGACAGAATCCTATTGAGACTGTCTCCAAGTTAGATAGAAAAGGCTTGGGTTTTTCATAGGGGCCACTGAAGCTGTAGCTTCCACACAAAAGACAATGCCCATCCCTTGGCTAATAGATAAGCCGGTATGGGTCCCTCAGTGGCCCCTTTCCTTGGAAAAGCTGGAAGCTGCAAGACAATTAGTACAAGAACAGTTAGAACTAGGACATTTAGAACATTCTGTATCGCGTTGGAATACGCCTATTTTTGTGATTAAAAAGGCTTCTGGAGGTTGGAGGTTACTGCATGACCTTAGGGCAGTCAATGCTCAGATGCAGGTCATGGGCCCAGCCCAACAGGGTCTTCCATTGCTTTCAGCAATACCAAAGAATTGGCCTGTAATTTCCTTGGACATCAAGGACTGTTTCTTTTCAATTCCCATGTGTCCCCAGGACCGGGAAAGGTTTGCATTTACTCTTCCATCTGTTAACAATGAGCAACCCAATGCTCGGTTTCAATGGAAAACTTTGCCTCAGGGAATGGCCAATAGCGCCCTCATATGTCAGTTATATGTAGATGCAGCATTGAGTCCTGTTAGGAGACAATTTCCTACGGTAAAAATTGTTCACTACATGGATGATTTATTATTATCTGCCCCACATCAGGAGACCCTGAAGGAAGTTTTCCAAAAGGTTACATCCCTTTTGGAGGAGCAAGGACTCCACATAGCCTCAAATAAAATACAAACATCTTCGATGATGAAATTTTTGGGGACTATAATCACCCCTGAAAGCATCAGGCCTCAAAAAGTGCTTATTCGCACCCATCACCTTAAAACTCTTAATGATTTCCAGCAGTTGCTGGGAGATATAAATTGGATTAGAGGATATCTAAATATACCTCGATCTGAGCTCTTGCCTTTATTTTCCATCTTAGAAGGCAATCCTGATATCTGTTCACCTAGAGCCATGACCCCGGCTGCAATGCAGACCCTTAAGAGGGTAGAATCTGCTATTACTACAGCTCAATTACAGCGAGTGAATCCATCCTTACCAATTTTGCTATGCATTCTCAAAACAAAAAATTATCCCACTGGAATGTTATGGCAAGATGGACCCCTCTGGTGGATGCATGGAAATTCCATAGGAGCAAGATCTGTTCAATATTATCCAGAATTGATGGCTGGCCAAGCATTAATGGGAATAAAGCTTTGCTTAGCCCACTTTGCGAGAATGCCTGACAAGTTGATAATTCCCTATACGAGGGAACAGGTAAAAGTTTTGACAGCCACAGTAGATGGCTGGGCTATCCTGCTTTGTACATTCCCTAATGTTATTGACAATCATGTGCCAAGGCACCCCTTAATAAATTTTATGGAGAAAAATTTGGTGTATTTTCCCAGGATTACCTCGCCCCACCCATTAGAAGGAGCCTTAACTATTTATACAGATGGCTCAAAGACCGAAAAAGGGGCTCTGGTGGCAGGAAATGCTAAACCTGTGGTCTTTCAATTTCGGCCTGATTCCCCCCAAGTCACTGAATGCTTGGTGGTTTTGGAGGTGTTTCAAAGATTTCTTGAGCCATTTAATTTAATTTCAGATTCACAATATATGGTCAATGCTATGGCCTCTCTTGAGGTTGCAGCCTCAATTCGCAGCTCAAATACAATGTCTAATATTCTTTTACAAATACAAAAACATATTTTAAAAAGAAAAAATCCCTTTTATGTTGCTCATATTCGAGCCCATTCTCTCTTACCAGGACCTATGGCAGAGGCTAATGCTCAAGCTGATGGTGCTACTCGAGCACTCGCCCTTATGGCTACAGATTCACTCCAGCTAGCTAGAGATTTCCATCAGCTTTATCATGTTCCAGCAAATACACTTCGCTTAAAGTTTAAGATCTCTAGGGAAAATGCCAGGAGGATAATAAAAGCCTGTCCCTCCTGCATGACCATGTTACATCCCCCACATATTGGGGTAAATCCCAGGGGGTTAAAGCCAAACTCACTCTGGCAAATGGATATGACTCACATCTCGGAGTTTGGCAAACAAAAATATGTTCATGTGTCGGTGGACACATGCTCTGAAATAATTCATGCCACCCCACTGGCAGGGGAAAAGGTAACTCATATAAAAATGCATTGCTTAGAGGCCTGGGCAGCTTGGGGAAAGCCAAGTCGTTTAAAAACCGACAATGGCCCAGCATATGCCTCACAGGGCTTTAAAGCCTTTTGCAAGCAATTACAAGTTGAACATACCACTGGCCTACCATACAATCCTCAAAGCCAGGGTATCATAAAAAGAACAAATAAAAATTTAAAGGAAATTTTGCGAAAGCAAAAAGGGGGAATAGCTATAGCAGCTTCCCCCAGAGAAAGGATTTCTCTTGCACTCTTTACACTTAATTTTTTAATTCAAAATATTGCTGGAAAAACAGCAGCAGACAGGCATGCCCTGTTTGAAAGCTCTACAGAGCGAGATTTGGTCATATGGAAGGATGTATTGATTAATAAATGGTGTGGACCGGATCAGGTAATTACCAGATCCAGGGGAGCAATTTGCATTTTCCCTCAGAATCGTGAAGATCCAATCTGGGTGCCAACGAGACTGACAAGAGAAATAAAGAAGAAAGATGATCCAGTGGATGCTGAGTGTCCTGCTGTGGAAGATTCGTGCGGAGGCAGCAGTGATGACCCTCTGGGCGGTGTCAAGAGCAACTGTTTCACGTTATCACCTTGAGCAGCACCCTGTGCAACCTCTTATCTCTTAACAATTTTCTGACTGACTCTATTCTGCCTTTCTCCCTCCTTGGGGATGGGTGGGAGCAGAGATATCCTTGGCATGCTGTGTCTAGGTGGAAGTGCTGTATGTCTTTGATTGGTGTGCTACCTGCTAGCCCAAATGAGGAGGGACAAGGTCTTTGTGGCACAAGCCTTGGCAGTCTTGGAATGTGTATCCTCACCCCAGGTTTGGCTCTCAGCCTCAAAAGAGCTCACAGGCAATTAGCCATGCATAGCCTTTGCACCCTCTAGGGACCAGATAGTCCCACGGCACAGAGGAAGATATGCATAGGCGGAGGGTGTGCAGACACAGCCCTAGCACTCCCAGGGAAGTAATTGTCCCATTGCACGGGAAGGGTGTGTCTTGCTTTTCTTTTCTTTAATCAGTCCACACATCATGAGGTGGGGACCAGATTGGAAAATAGTTTTGCCTTATTGCTCTAAAAGACAATAAAAGGAGGAGCTGTAGGGAGCCGCCTGGATGTGGCCTTGGCCAGATAGTGCCAGCACTCCTACAGCCTGGAGGTATACATATCCTTTGATGTTGCCGCCTTAGGCCGGTGTGCTGGAGCCTTGTTTTGCATTTCAAGAGACTCGGTCTCCTGACCTGTCCCGTGACCTTGGATCCTAGTAGAATGGCATCAACCAATCAGCATTCGAGCCTCTCACCCTAGAAAAGCGGCTGTCTTTGGATTTTTCGCTCTCTCTCGTCATCCCTGTTCCCCATTCCCCCTTTCAAGCAAGGAGCTCTAATAAATTGTGATTGAGAAGGATTCTTGATTTTGTGATCGTCCTTTCCTGCTGGTCAGGAAGCGCGTCACACCTTACTGCTCTTGGGGATGGAATGGGAGGAGGGGAGGGAGTGGTGGGAGTGGGCGGGGGTTGGTAGGAGGGGCGGAAATGGAGACTTTTGTATTTTAATAAACTTTTAGAGAAAAAAAATAGATGGCTACAATGCTTAAATGCTTATCATGGACCCACCTTTAGAAATCATTGTTGCATAATTCTGAGTTTATTTCAGTGTGATATGAAAGATGAAAATATAAGATGAAAAAGAAGAAGCCTGTTTTAGACACCTTGACCTTAGAGAAATGTGTTAACCTACAAAGATATGGTGACCTCTCGGTTTATTTGCATAACACTATATCTTGTCAAACACAGCACAAGAGTTTAAGAAGATACTTCAAATCTATTTACAACTCTACCATGTAGCCCTTCTTTGTGAACATGTATTATAGTTCATTTAATCACTTATATAAGATAACTAATTGGTTTTGCTTAATTTAATAATTATGGCAATGAATAAAATTATGGAGACTTGAAAAAAAAAGTTGAGGGAGAGGTCTTGGAACCTAATCTGGAAGGAGATTGAAACTAAAAAGATTAAGCATTCAACAAACAATTTTTTCCCAATGGTTATATGAAGCAGCGGGGTCTTGGAAAGCTGTGGAAAATCCTACTGCCAAGCCCTTTCTATCTATTACGTGAAGAGCCAAGATAGCCACTTGTCTAGAAACTTGGGAGATCAAAGAGAAACATATCATAGAGTATGTTGAGATAAATCTGAGAGTAATGTGAGGAAATGTTGCAAGACACTGAAAGACTTGGAGTTTTCTCATAGGAACGCATTTGAACTAGAGTTGTACATTTGATGACCATTAACATATAGTTGAAAAATACAGCATTAGGCATGATTCAGAACTTAAGAATACAGATTTAGACATTTGATGACCAAGGATAATATTACAGTGGACAGTCTGTACACACTGGACAGTCTGTATACACTGAACAGTTTCTACACACTGGACAGTCTGTACACACTGGACAGTCTGTACACACTGGAGAGTCTGTACACACTGGAGAGTCTGTACACACTGGACAGACTGTACACAATGGACAGTCGAATGAGGAAGTGATCCAACCAGATTCTCTGAATGTGGCAGGATTCTCTGAATGTGGCTGGCCCGGAGTCTTTCTGAAAAGCCATTGACAATGACACTGGGACTTGTTTCCTCTGCATATACGGATTTTGGGGATCCAGTCTGTTTGGATACTCACCTCTGGGACCTGGAGGGAGGGGGGAGGAACTTGAACTTCCCACAGGGCAGGAAACCCTGACTGCCCTTAAGGACGAAAAGGGAGGAGGAGAGGGAGTGGGGGGAGTGGTTGGGTGTTGGGAAGACGGGCGTAAATGGAAACGTTTATAATTTAATAAAATTACTTTAAAAAAAATATCATCAGAATATTTTTTCCTCATGAAAAAGAGATAGAACCACACAATACTGACAATAAAACTGAAATTTTACATTTGTGACACATAAACTTTTGAAGGAAAGGAAAAATCAGAAAATAATAATTCTTGGGTAAAATGAAAGGAAAGAATCTCTAAAAAGAAAAGTTAAGGTAAACAGCAAGTAAGAAATCAATGACACTTAAACTAAAACACACTTAGAAAGAAATATATTATTTGAATTTAGTACTAAAATGAATGACTCATTTTTTGGTGAGGGAGAATTGTCTGCATTCTGTCAATCATGTTTTAAATAAAGCGCTGATTGGCCAGGCAGGAGGTGTAGGCAGGAAAACCAGTCAGGAAGTGGAAATGATGCAAGGAGAGCAGGAGAATTCTGGGGAGGAGGAAGTTGGTTCCTCCTACTCCTGCCCAGATCATCGAAGGAGCAGGATGTGAGCTGCCCCACTGAAAAAGGTACTGAGCCACGTGGCTAACATAGATCAGAAAAATGGGTTAATCAAGATATGAGAGTTAGCCAATAAGAAGCCTGACATAACGGGCCAATCAGCATTGTAATTTATGGAGACCTATGTGTGATTTTTCTTGGGAGCTTGCTGGCTGAGGGGAACTGGGCAGGACAGAAAACCCCAACAAACAGGCCCCTTCATGTTACAATTTTTAATGGTTTGAGCTGCCATATACTTTTGAATAATTATAATTTCCTGTACTCTTGCACTGTTCAGCTAACCAATGTTTAGATAGCAGAAAGATTTTCCTCCTCGACTTTATAATCAATAAAAACAGATCAGAGAATCCCTTAATATTATTAAGAAGTTGGACTTATGTTTGGTTGTGAGCCTAGCCTCTGATGACTAAACCATAAGTTGGATAACTGAGTTTGGGGAAGGATGGAGTAGGAGAGCAATGAAAGAGATAACTTCATAGAGGGAGCCATTATGAGGTTAGGGAAAAACCTGGTGTTAGGGAAATTCCCAGGAATTCACAAGGATGTCCTCAGCTAAGACTCCGAGAAATGGTGTGGATAGCACCTGAGCTGGCCTTCCCCTATGTTCAGATTGGTGACTACCCTAACTGGCATCATAGAACCTTCATCCAGTCACTGATAGATACACATGCAGAAACCCACAACAAAACACTGGCCCGAGCTCCAGGAGTCCAGGAGAAAAGAGAGAGGACAGATTATATGGGCTAAAGGGGGTCAAGATCATGAGGGGAAAATCCACAGTGATCATTGACACAAGGTCATGGTTGCTCAAGTATCCTAGACAAAAGAGCTGGGAAGTCTGCATGGGTCTTAACTAGGGCCTCTGCTTATGGACAACAGTTGTGTTGCCTGGTCTGTTTTGAGAACCACTGGTGGTGAGACCCAGGTTTCTCCCTGGTACATGAACTCCACTTTTAGAGCCCATTCCACGTGGTGGGATGCTTTGCTCAGCCTTGATGCAGTGGGGAGGGTATTATTTCTTCCTCAACTTGATGTGCCAGGCTTTGTTGACTCTCAATCAGAGGTCTTACCCTTTCTCAGAAGTAGAATTGGGGGTGGATTCAGGAAAGGTGATGAGGACAGCAGGAGGAAAGGAGGTAGTAGGAACTGAAGTTAGTATATAAAATTAATAAAACGTTTAAAAAAGAAGTACATTTTAGATTTTGGACTCATTTCAGTAGGATTTAAGGGAAAGGGGACAATGGAAGAAGTTTGGACTTCTCTGATTATGCTCTGTCATTAGAATTAGATTTTCTAGAAGTTTCAAAGATGAGTTATTCAGTAAGAATGGTATTTCTATATGGTATCTTATAACATTCCACTAATAAGGCAGGTACAGAAAGACCTAATGTCTCATATGTACTCCACTGCACAGAGCCAATCGCTCTCAACAGCAGTGATGGCTGGTGGAGACCAAGCATTGTTGACAATTTGAGTTTTTGCATAAAGTGCTGGTCATTAATTTTAATGGTGATAGCAATTATCTGTGTGGTAGAAAGATGTATCTTGAAACCCATTCCAGGCATAACTAGAACTGAAAATAAATATATAAATATGTGGTCCAAGTTCCAAGAGCATCTGTCTTTTGAACTGATGCATCTTTGCAACTCTTACTTATGAATTCATGGTATAGATTTTCTTGTAAGAATCACCATGGGGTTGGTTATTGTGCATATTCTCCAATGGGTTATTCCATTGATTATATTGGTGGGTCTACTTGGAACCTTTTCCTAAAATAAGGTGGCAAATTGTTACAGGAACAGTTCAAAGTGGCATTCTCTTTGAATTCAAGAGAATAGCATACTGTATTCAAATGTAGAAGAAATATTACATCACATTTAATATGTTGCCTAGTTTGTAGGAGGCTTGGGAAAAAATAGGAGTAGACAGGCATTTTAACAGTTGTTAGAAATCAATGTATGTCTCTGATCCCCCAAAGTTAGCCTTTTGATTATCTCAGAGTTTACACTAAAGAGGAGACAAAACCCAATCACGCAGAGTGCATATATCTGTAAATGTTTCCCAGGCTCCTGACCCTTTTTACACTCCACAAAACAGTTAATTAATGTCTGTGACACCTGGCTTGGAACAAATTATTCTAAGTCAGATTGCTTCTTTTTTTTTTCTTTTAAAGAAAGCTTCCAACCCTCTCTAGGGAATATAGTTGAAAAATGGTTTATTTGGTCTTATATGAACTTCTGTTCTAACAACTCAGTACATTTCTTAGAGTCTTCTTTACTGAAACTGTGTTAAATCTCTAGTGATCTCACACATTTTCAAGAGACCATTATCATGTTGTGTTTTCCATGTACTCTTCTCAAATTTGCTTGGTGGATGCTCTTCCTGGAAAATTAAACCCAGTGCCATACCAATATTAACTTAGTCAGGCATTCTTTCAACACCCTATCACCTACACTCCTTTGGAACCAGTATACCCAAGAAACAGTCCATGATGCCTCTAGGTTTTACCCCAACACCTAGTAGTGGTGTCATTTTCCCCTCTGAAGTATATCTCAGAACAATTCCAGGGTTTAATTAGAGAAAAGGAGAAGATACATGTTATTTGACAAACTCTTATCTCATTTGTAATCTTGAAGTAGTTTTCTGATTGAACAATTTCCCTTATTCCTAAAAAATTTAATAAATGATCCCATTCCCTATCCCCTTCCCTTTAGGAGGATTGGATGGGTGCTGTGTTTGGTGAAAGGGAGATGTGAGGAGAAATCAGGATGAAGAAAGGGAGAGGGAACTGTAGTTGATTTGTAAAATGAATAAAAATTTTAAAAATTGAATATGTGAGTGAATGAATGCCTCAGTTTATCAGTTTATGATTTTCGAGTGTTACCTTTATTTTCTTTTATGTTATAAGGTATTTTTTCAATTTACCCGAAATGAACCTATTTTTAAAAATGAATATTAACAAAAATAAATAAATTAGAAGATATTCTCAGTGTATGAAAAACACTTGTATAAATTTTTGAATTACACCATATTCAAAAATTTCATTTAGCTAAGTAAGGAGGCACATCTATGTACTCTTAAAAACAGCAAATGAACAGTCACAGGATACTATGAATATGATATTGTCAGACTGAACTTAGCAACATAGAAAAGTATAAAACATGCATAGATAGGTGTTGCTGCTTATTTTAGCACTCAGAGAAGTGAGAACTCAGAGTGAATCTTATGTTCATTCTAAAGATCTTCATAGTTAAAAAGATAATGGCATAAATCTAAAATCTAATGTTTCTCCTACAAGGCACAGAAAAAATGTAATGTGTCTCACTTTATTTACAAGGCAGGAAGAATGACAAAAATATCAGGAAATGATACTTAAAAAGTAAATAAAAAGTAGTTAGTTTTCATGAACATAGATGTGAACAGTTGAAAAAAAGATATAATAGACATATCAGCAATCAAGTACATAATACATGATAGTAAATGAAGACTACTATATTAATGCAATGTTATTTTAAACAGTTTAAAACAATCAACATGATTTATTTCATTATCATATATTGAGGTATAAATTTCAAATGCATTAAAATTATTTTATTTTTATATCAAACGTTCTTATGAATCTTAAATACACTAACATGTTGGACTCAATATATTTCAGTTCATCTGAATACATACAGACAAATGGTTATTAAAAGTTTCAGTAGGCCAGGCGGTAGTGGCAAACAACTTTAATCCCAGCACTAGGAAAGTAGAGACAGGCAGATCTCTGTAAATTCAAGGCCAGCCTGTTATACAAAAGCTAGTTCCAGGACAGGCATTAAAGCTATGCAGAGAAACCCTGTCATGAAAACCATAAAAATAAAAGTTACAATGTTTGTTAATAAGTTTACATTTAATTGTTAAAAAGTTCAAATAGAAAACTGATTTGCTATTTGTATACAAACAATTTCATTTACTTTATCTTGGAATATTCTACCATGTATAATAGCATAATAAATTAAATAAAAGTCATAAATATCAGAAAGAGCAAAACTAATTACATTTCCAGAATACTGACTAAAGATTTACAAAGACCTCTAAGTATACTGACATTCTTCCAAGACAAAAATAATATACAATGGCGTGAAGGCAATATCTTCAAGGATATTGGAGTAAAAAGTTTTTATCCATATGTACAGAAGGAAAATAATCTGAATCTTGTACCATAAGAAAAGTAAATTCAAAACTGATTCGAAATAAGACTTCAAACTATAAAAGTGTTAAAGCTAACAGGTAGGGAGTGAGATAACAGTGAACTAGGAGAAGGAAAACTGAAACCTGAGAACCTTCATGTTCTCGGGTTCACAACACGCTTTCTGAAATGACACTACTAAGAGAAAGCATTAACAAGAATGGAAACAAATGTTTAAATATCAGGTAGTTCAAGAGTAGTGACAACCCCAGCTCAAACTGGCAGTTGACAACTTAGGTGAGCCATTTAAAACAGAGTAAAAACATTTTCATGAAAAGGTAGAGCCTTTACAAATTTGAACACATGGACTTGAACAATGTAAGGAGTGTAACATACAAACTCAAACCAGGGCAATATTGAAAGGGTAAGGAACACATAGTAGAATATTAAAAATATAATAAAGCTTTTTGTAGAAAGAAGACAAAAAAGCAGAGAAAGTAGAGATAACTACTAACAATTTTCCATATAACATTAGACTTTGTTAAAATTATGACATAACTATATGACTAGGAAGAAAATATTATAGATATATGAAAAGAGTTATGTTGATTTACCAAAGCTCTCATTTTTCAAATAGCTTTAAACTGAATAAAATATCACAAAATTATTTTCAGGTATTAGACCATATGGAACATTGTAAATGTTGGGATCTATGCTTCTTGAAGAAAGAAACACCCACTCACATATGTACATACATACATACAAGTATTCATACATGGAAACACATGGGCACATACATGAACAGTTAATGCAAACATATGCATGTGTATACAAATGCAATATATTGTAAGATATAATGGGAGATTGAAGGTCACAGAAATCAGAATAAACAAATTTAAAGAGAGATTCATAGTAATTATTTAATAAAAGAAAGTAAAAGACTAATGAAACATGGTCAAAAATTAAGAGAGAAGGACATACAGAGAGATGGAGAGGGCAAATGTGAATAAAAGACAAAATCATTTAAAATTAAATCATCAAGATATCTGTTCAAGAAGACAGATAACTTATAATAGAAAGAATGTGTGCCTAGGTTGATCTTAGTCAAAGACAATATAATACAAAAAAACAAATCTTGAAAGTTCCCAAAGAGAGAAAAATGACATATGTCACATAGAATAAATGCAATAGAATAAATCAAAACTGACATCTCATTTGTAATTATATGGCTCAATGTTGTCAGGAAAACATTTTAAAGGGACTAAAAGTAAAACTTAAGATGCATACATCTAAACCTAATCGAAATACTTTAAAATATGCAAATAAATAAAAATACTTGCTTATAGCCCAATACTGACAACTCTTCAGGCCAGGGGACATGAAATGAATCTCTGCTCTTCTGAAAATGAAGGTAAATGTATTGTGAGAAAGACTGAGTGTACAGTGAGTATGGAAGAGGACTGGGAACTTTAAAATGTATTATTTATATATAAACATGTTGTATATATGTATATTAAATAAATGCAGTTATAGAAAGCATAGTAATAGCTTCCTACTATTTAAAGATATGTAGATATTTTTAGATACTCTATGATTTACAATATTGATAGCAGCTAACTTGAATTTACAGAGTGACAGAATTTTAAAATTAAGCATGTATGCTTTAGTCTTGAAAAATTGATTCTAATATCTGTGGAATGAGGTGTTACCAGAAATTAATGTTCTATAGAAAGTTAGATAATATAGTATGAAATACAACAACCACGCTATGCCATGCTATTTCTTTCTTTACTGTTTGACTCTTTGACTCTTTTGCAAGGACTGACACCAAGTTCCCAAGCAAATCAAACATAGAGTCTTATTCTTACTTATGAATGTCTGGCCTTAGCTTGGCTTGTTTCTAGCCAGTTTTTGTTAATTTAAATTATCCCATCTAGTATTTTTTTATCTCTGGGCTTTTACCTTCTTCTATTTCTGCATACAATTTTTTTTTCTTCTTACTCTATGGCTTGCTGTGCAGCTGGATGGTTGACCCCTAGTGTCACCCTCCGCATGTTCTCTCATTGCTCCTCCTTCCTTTCTCCCAGATTTTTCCTTCTATTTATTCTCTCCACCTTCCAGCCCCTCCAACCCTTTCTCCTGCCTTGTTAATGGCCATTCAGCTTTTTATTAGAACAATTAGGTGTTTTAGACAAGCAAAGTAACACAGTGTCACAGATTTAAGGAAATGTAACACAAAAGAATGCAACACACCTTTGCATCCTTAAAACAAATGTTCCACAGCATAAACAAATGTAAAACATCTTAAAATAATATTCCACAGCAAAACAAAAATATATTAAGAATGTATATTTGGTGAAACTACATGAATGAATACACTAAAATTAAAATGGATAAAGAAATTGGGCTGAGCTGAAATAATCAGACTTTGGTCTTACTATGTATGTGTCTTCTCATGTCATTTGATATTTTCATGGCCTACCAGCAAAGTTTCTCTGGCAGTGGCTCCATTGCACCTCTCTGACTCTGCCTTCTTCCTCCCAGAATTCAGTTATATCTTCCCTGCCTACCAAGGTTCTTCCCTATCAACAGGTAAAAGTACTTTCTTTATTCATTAACCAAGAAAAGCAACACACAGACAGAAGGATTTCCCACACCACTATGGTTTAGAAAATATGAGTCCAAAAATTAGTTATCCAAAGGAAAATGAAATTGCTTAGAGAACTGAAGCAACATGAACACTAACTAGATAATTTAAATATTTGTGGCAACATTTGTATTAATTTGTTCCTTTTCTATGTTTGGTAGAACAATAAATGTTTATAGGACCAGATTATAAAATAAAACTCAATATCACCTTTTCCTTTCAGTAAGGAACGATTTGTCATTACAATAAATGTTGGCCCGTGATTTGTAAATTTTAAATAAATTAGAAACAAAGATATATTGATACATCAGTGAAAGGGTCTTAGATATCATTCCCTTGGCATAACACTGGAACATAAGCTAAGAGAAAATTCTCATCTTGATTCTTAGAAAAATTAGAGAGCTTAAGTATCTTGCTTACAGAAGAGTCCTTGTTTTTGCTGCCCTTGTGGTGACCTTTGAAGGAAATGCCTCTGTGTTTACAATGGTTTTCATTATATAGTCTCTAGTGTGACTCACAAGTGGTTCAATACTTTCCATGAACCCCGTGTTTGAGGTGCAATGATAGAGAATGGAGATGTTAACTTATTTTTTATTTATGTTCTTACCTTTACAAAGAAATGAAAGAGAGCCGAACACAGCCTGACTGCTATATTCAGGTCAACAAAGCCATCAATTTTACTTCCACGGTGCTTAGCAGGCATCACCCCAAAGCTGACGTCTCACAGAACAGTTTACATAGTTATACAGAATAATTCTCCCTCAATCAAAGAGTTGACTCTATCTCCGTCTTAATTGAACTCTCTACCAAACTCTGATCTATCCTCTCCATCACAGGTAGTAACAACTTATAACACAAGACAAAGGACCAAATGTGAAGTGGCTCCTAAACATGGTTTTTTGAAAGTCTGTAAAGAATGAAAGACTGGTTAGTTTAATACCACATAGAAATAAGACTGTGTTTCTTTATGAGTTTGTTATGACTAAATTTAGCAGATTTTTATAAATATCTAAATAATCTAAAATATTAATAAATGAAAGCCTTTCTAAATGTTGAAGGAATGCAGCACCTTATTTTATATACCAGGCACAGATTGAAATATAAAGAGTTAATAATAGCAACTTATTCTATATGACTAGCTTGACTTTGGGAGCTCTAGAATTTTCAAAATTATTCTAGATAAATAAGAAATAGATAAATCTGTGCTGTCACAGCTTGTGCTTCAGAGTTCCTCTCTCAGTGTTCTCTCTCGGACCCCTCTGTGTAGTTGTAGCTTCTATTTCAGCAGTCTTTTCCTTGTCCTCTCTGTGTAGCAGCAGGCTGTGTTTAAGAGTTTCACTCTTATCTTATTTAAAAAAAAACAAGAAGAAAACAAACTATTGTTTTTCATTCTACGTACCAATTCCAGTTTCTACTCTCTCCCTTCATTGCATTCCTCCCTCCTACATTTCCCACACCTATCCACTCCTCAGAGAGTGTAAGGCACATTGCTTTTGGCAAGGTCCAAAGTCCTCCCTACTATACCTAGGCTGAGAGCAAGGTATCCATTCAAAGAGAACGGATTCCCAAAATGCCAGTACAAGCAGTAGGGATAAATCTTGGTACCACCCCCAATGGCCCCGTAGTCTGCTCTAGTCATACAATTATCACCCACATCTAGAGGTACTAGTTTGCATCTATGATTTTTCCTTCCTTGTCTGGCTGAAGTTGGTGAGCTCCCATAGATGCCCCTCAACAGAAGAATGGATAAAGAAAATGTAGGACATTTACACATTGGCATACTACAAAGTGGTTAAAAAAAAAGAATGTCATCTTGAGATACAAAATGGATAGAACTAGAAAAAAGCATCCTTAGCGAGGTATCCCTGACCCAGAAATATTAACATGGTATGGACTCACTCATAAGTTGATACTAGCTATAAACAAAGGATATTAAGCCTATAGTTCATGATCTTAGAGAAGCTAAGAAACAAGGTGAACACTAATAAAAACATACATAGATGTACCTGGAAAGGAGAGATAAACAAGGTCTCCTGACATAATTGGGAACATGGTGGTGTGGGGATAAGGGAGGGTAGAAGGGGAAGAGAAGGGGACAAGGGTAGGGGGAAGAAGAACTTGAGAGAGCAGGATAGTATAGTTGGATTTAGGGCAGAGATGAGAACAAGGAAAGAGAAATTTTGACTGAGGGAGCCATTAGGGGTCTAGTAAGTAACCTAGTACTAGAGAAGTTCCCAGGAATCCACAAGGATAACTCCAGCTAAGACCTTAAACAATAGAGGAGAGGGTTCCTAAACTGACCTTGCCTGTAGTCAGATTGATGACTATCTTAAATGCCACCATAGAACCTTCATCCAGCCCTGATGGAAGTAGAGGCAGAGACCTGCAGCAGAGCATTGGGCTGAGCTCCTAAAGCACAGTTGAAGAGTGAGACTATGAGCAAAGAGCCAGGCTCTGCAAGGGAGAGAGACATATACAGTTGAAGAAATAGTCAAGCACCTGCATGAATTTCTTACTACAGAGACTTATTCAAAACATTACAGATGGCTCATGTCCTCCACAGTGTGTGAGCAAGGGAAGCTGACTCCAGGACAATAGCAGTGGATTTTAACTGAAAGAGATGTAAGAAAACCTGTCGGAGGGGAAGGGTGACAAAGCCCATGTAAATAAGAAAATAAAGGAAATGACAATAAAGAAATTCAAAGACTGCCACTAAAAGTAATAAAAAACGAATTCTGAGAAACAAGTGCAGCACCTTGAAATCAGTATAATTCCTAGCAGAAGTAACACACTTGCTGAATTTCCACCTAGCTCAGTTCCTAATATCTAACACATAACAGTTTCTAGAGGCAATAGCAAAAATTCAAGGTGTGTTAGAAGACAAAATAAGGCATAATATGAAAACCCAAATGCAGACTGACATATTTCAGGGAATTGAAATTGTAAAGTGTCTGGTGTAACTATAATTGCTATCTCAAAGGAGCATGATGAGAAAATTAGTAATAGAATAAAATGAGTGATGTGGGTAGAATGGTGGACATTTCTTAAGATTCTGAATTTCAAATTAAAGACATTGAATATGCTAGCCAAGCACTCTACTACTGAAATATAACTCAAGTCCCAAAAGATGGAGATTTTGAGCAATAAACAAAAAAATAGGGAAGACCTTGAAGAAAACAAAGGTACAAGAGCTGAATTAAGGATATCATTAATGAGCTTATCAGTAGACTCATGGCTTAGGAAAACATCAATGATTCAGAAAACACTGCAGTAGAAAAACATCTCAAGCTGAAAAGCAAAGAGAACATAATGACAATAACAAACAAAATGTTAAAGAAATATGGGTGCATGTATCAAAAGAAGTATACATAAATTGGAATAGGAAAAAAGAACAGAGCCAAGATGAAAATATATTTTAAGCAATAATGAATGAGAAATTTTCAAAATTAATGATAGACATCAATTCAAAGATTCATGCAGGTCACAGAACAACATACTGAGTAAATATCAAAGAAAACTACCTAGTATTGCCAGAGAGAGAGGGAAATAATGCCAAAAACATCTGCAGTTGCTGTTAGTAAGTACCACACCATGAAATACAGCTAAAAGTCTCAGCAGAGGTTTTGTCAAAAACTAAACATAAAATATGAGACAATTCAAATGTGTAAAACATTGCTAAAAACAAATAAATCCATACATTTTAAACCATCAATGTAGAATTCCATATCCAACTGAATAATCCTATAAAAAAGTTAGAGTGATAGGCATATAAACTAAACTAAATTAAAAGCTGAGGTAATAAACTAAAGAGTATAAAAAATAAAAGCTGAGGTAACTCATCATGTTGACATGAGTCTCAGAAGAAATATCATAAAACAAGTAAGTTGAATCTCAGTATAAAAATTAATTAAATGAATTATATGGTGGTGTGTTCTGAAGGTGAACTGTACTCCCCAGACACAAAAGTCTGAATACCTGTCCTCAGGTTTTGGCACTGTTTGGAGAGATTAAGGACATTAGGACTTTGGATTTACCCTGGAGGAAGTGAGGTCAGTTGAGTCCTGAGATTTTTACCATCTGGTCCTACTTCCTCTCTGCTCCTGCTTTCTTATTCACCATGATATGAGGATAGAAGCTCTGGTTGCCCTCTACAGCTGTAGCTGTTACCTACAGCTGTCCTGGTGTGGTTCTTCTGTCTTTTTGTTGCTTTGGTTAATGAATAAAGAACTGCTTTGAGCCTATGGCAGGGAAGAACAGAACTAGATGGGAAAAGCTAGGCTGTATGCTTGGAGAAAGAAGAGCAGAGTCAGAGAGAATCCTTGGAGGCCCCAGAGACAGATTTTGAGAACTTTAGCTGGTAAGCCACAGCCATGTGGCCATACACAGCTTAATAGAAATGGGTTAAATTAATATGTAAGAGTTAGCCATTAAGAAGCTAGAGCTAATTGGCCAAGCAGTGATTTAATTAATATGATTTCTGTGTGATTATTTCAGGGCTATAAGCAGCCAGGGACCAACAAGTGGCTATTACTATACTGCCCCATTTTTTTTCCTCTCTCACGTATTTGAACCATGAAATCTGAATTCTATGTAAGTGCTCCTTCAACTTACTTTTATCAGACATTTTGGTCAAAGAAACTGGAAAAGTAAGTGACATAGATACTATATATTTTTTATTTGCTTACTTCTGATTGACCTAAAAGTTGTATCAAAATTAATTGTAAGAATACAGTGAGCAAATATTAGCTTTAGATAAATAAAATGTCACAGAAAAAAAGAAAGAGATTGAGAAGTCACTGTTATAAGCAGATTATTAGAAGTAAGTGCAAACTGTACATGATGACGTCATCTTTACTGGTTTAGTAACTGGGTAAGAAAAGAGGCTTATAGAACAGAATTTGACAAGAAATACCACAACCAGATGACAAATATGGAGAAGATTCCTAATTCTGATTGATTGTATATTTCTTTCACATAATATGATAAAATTGCAATCAAACCAGTGATTTACATCTCCTAAACCCTTACCCACAGCTTAATCAATGTAAAAACATCAAGCATAGAGCAACATTCAACAGTTCTCTACACTAGTCCTATTCAAAACTGGCAAGACATGAAAAAAGATGGAAAAACTTTCATAGCCAAAAAGGCTAAGAGGAGCTGAGGATAAAAAACAATTCAGTGGTTTCCTGGATTGATGAAAGGGCATCAGGTAAAACGAAGAAAATTCAAATGAAAACCAGTGATGGATGATGATAATCTACATCAGTTCAACAATTTTCACAACGTACCATTCTTGTATAAATTGCAACAAAAAAGGAAAACTGCACTTGAGTACATATAAATTCTATCCTGTCATTGGCAAATTATATAAATCCAAACCTATTTTTGAAAACAAAACTATAGTCTGATACAATGCAAACTAAAGTATGCTTGCTTTGTTATTTCTAACTGAGCTGTTCAGGAGCAAAGAAACTAGCTTTGTTTAATGACATGAGAAAAACACAGTATAGGAGATAGCTATTGATAAAGTTCAAATCTTGTACTTCCAGAATGTGCGTTTTTAGCTATTTGTCTCCTGAAATGAAATCACAGAAGATCTGGAATCAACAAAAATATGATGGTGCTTCAAAAAATTCATCCAGTGAAATGATAACATCTTGTTTTGAGACTACAATGGAAATTTTGAGATTTGTAGAGAGTGAGTTATTAGTATCTGGTAGACCATTTTATAGTTATGCACTATACTGAAAGAATGTTCCTCTTCTCATCATTATCATTCTAGTTATGATTACTTGTTTTGATTAGAATAGAATTGGTGAAGAAGACCTAGAGAAAGCAATTGAAAATTTTGAATGTGCAGGAATAAGGGATTTAAATGTTGTGATTTGTGGTTAATGAACTTACAAGTATAGAAATCCTTATCAGTCTTATAATACTTATAATACTTATAAAAAGAAATTCATATATAGATACAAAAAAATGAATAAATACCTAGAATGTAATTATAGAGAGGCTGATAATATGACTCAGAGGGTAAGGAAATTTGCTGCCCAAAGTGATGATGAAATGGACCTATCTTATAAGAATCTAATTTACTTTCAAAAGATAAAGAATGTTTACCATTTAGCCTTGAGTATAATACATGATACCTAAATGGCTTGCTGTATATCTATCTACTAAAATGGAAGACATTATTGAAGATTCATCTGACACGAGTAGTGAGCTGTGAGAAGAGGTGGTGCATCCTTTCCATTCATAGTTAATGCTTTCATTTTGCTCTTATCCCTTCTATAAACACGTAAACTTAGACGAGGATGTCACCTTACCTCTGCCTACTGCCCTGTATATTGATTCTTACTTTCCTATCTTGACCCTTAAAGGATTGAGAGATAGTTCTTAGTGACCAATCCATGCTGACAGAGGAGTCAAGAAAAGATTCACCACTGATTATAGTTTTCTTGTATCTCTGATACAAGAAATCTCTCCAATCAAACTGGAGTAATTAACGTAAGTATTCAGAAAAGCTTAATTCACTTAGCAGCATTTGCTACGGGAGAATCTATTTACATCTGATAACAGTATCATGTCCATTAGAAAAAAATGTGAATTTTTTTTTTGTCACAAGTGTGGAGAGGTCCACTATGCTGGATAGTTTCCATCAGCTTGACAGAAACCTGGAAATGCTTGGGATAAAACTAAATTGAAGTGTAACTTTTATCAGAGTGGCCAGTATGGAATGTTTCTTGATTAACTGTTGATGTGAGAAGGTACAGCCTACTGTGGGCAGTGTTACACTGGGCAGGGGATTTGCATTGTATGAGAAAGCAAGATGAGCAACTCATAGGGAACAAATCACCAATCAATATTCTTATATGAGTTTTGCTTCTGCTCCTGCCTCTATGTACCAGTCCTGACTTCCCTTTATGACGGACTGTAAGCTATAACGTTATATAAACCCTTTCCAACAAAATTGGCTTTGGTCATGGTGTTCATCATAACAATAGAAAGAAAACTTACACACTCGCTGAGGTTGCAGATGGTCTACAGAGATTTTACTTATTCCAGAACTCAGTGAACTTCCTTTTCTGATACAGATCTTTCTGCTATATGTATTACGTGTTGGAATGTTTCATTAGTCAGAGTTCTATAGATGAATAGAACTGATTAAATGAATATCTATTAGACAAGTTTATAGAATGTGATCTGGCTAGTCCAAAAATCACTGTCTTGCTCCAGGGAGGGCAACTACTCAATAGTACCATGAAGCTGAGTTTTCTAGAAGTCCCAGTCTGTCACTGAGAGCCTCGAGAGTTCCTACAGAGCCACTGGTCTTCAATGCAGACCTGAAACCTGCTGTTTCTGACAACATCGAGGGAATGCGACAGCACTGGAGCAGGTGAACTTGCCAGGTGGAGTGTAACTCAAGAAAGAAAAATCCAATCTTCTTTCTTCCACCCTCCTTTTTTATGGGCTGCTACCAAAAGGTGAACTTTCAATTTCTGTGTCTTCCCACCTCAAATAAAATCTCTGTGAAGAATTCCTAATGGATTCAGTACCATTCAGTTGATCCCTGATCCAATTATTTAACAAGATTCACCAACACAAGTGTCCACTTTGTCGCCAGCATTCTACTGGGGGTCCATACAAGCTTCTCTCTCTGCCTCCTGAGATCTCTCAGCTAACTCTTAACACATGATTGGTTCCTGACTTAGTTCTTGGAAAGATGCCTCACCTAATAGTTATTAAGTATAATGTGGCATTTCCAGTCTCAACTGGACTCATTCTGAACCCCAGATTTGCCTAGGCACTGTTCAGACTGTAACTGAGGCAAAGGTGGCAGAGTCACAGGATGTTGAAGGGGTAAAAAACACGCTCACCAGAATTCAAATTATGGAGAGTTTACCTTGAGACACCATTCAATGGAGAGGTAAGAGGGTGACCTAAACTAAGACATATTTGCTAATATCCTATCTGACTTCATATAAAAAGCACAATATCAAATCCTATTTACTAGAATTTAACAGTGGTAACTAGGTAGGTTTCTAGCCTTCAGTGAGATTCAAGACAACATTGTTTACTGATCTATGATATTAACTTTACACAGTGACAAAAATAATTTAGTAGTAGAAATGTAATACATTATATATATATTAGAAATGTAATATATATTCTAGCCAAGAATTCATGGCTAGGGAGCTCACAAGCCTCAGGGTTAAAGGCAATATAATTAATCTGCTAAAAGGACATGGTATATACTGCTCACTATGTTGATATATCTATGTTACTATATTACCACAACTCTCAGCTTTCAACAGATATGCTATTTTGTGCCATGGACAGCCATTAACATTGAAACCCACAAAAGATCAAAGTGTAGACATGTTGGTGATGTGCTAGCCATACATAGGATGTCTATATCACTCATCCTTTACCATAGCTCAGAAAGCACCATGGAAGTAGGAGCAGAGGGAAAATAATTTTTCCTTAAGGATGTAATCCATAGTAATTTGAACCTTTTCCAGAGGATAGCTTCATACCCATGAGAATGAGGTCAGGACAAGTTGTTCTTGTGAGTTATGTAGGAAAAAGAGGGAGGAGAAAGAAAGGGCGTGCCCGTGAGAGAGAGAGAGAGAGAAAGAGAGAGAGAGAGAGAGATTATAGACAAATATCAAGTGAATCTGGGAAGGTTTAGGCAGAGAAGTAGGTGGGGAAAGAATATGATCAAAATCTATTCTATAAAAATTTTAATTTATTTAATATAATGTTATATTTAACAAATGATTTGTAAGACAGATGTTTTTTAGTAGTCATGGGGTATAAATGAGAGGATAATATCTGATAAATTGTGCTTCTATGAATAAAGTGCATATCTGGTACTCCTGAAGTTTTCTTTTCTGAAACAGAGAAATAATATATTCAATATGGTTTAAATGCAGAGTTGCTAAATCAATTGCATGTGCTGTTGTCTTAAAATTATAATAATTTATAAAATGTGAATTTACTGTACATAGTAGTTTTATATTGTATATGTGATAAACAAATATATTTCTAGACATGGTTTAGTCTATTTAAATTTAAATAATTAAACAGATATTAAATTTGGCTTAATATAATTATGTTTGCTTGTTTGTTTTGCTATATATATATATATCCTTCACATTTCAAAGAAGAAAATTTTTTCATAATCATAAAATTCTTATAAATTCATTACTGTCCTGCTACCTATAGGAGAAAAAGGTGGTAAATATGACTTCTAATGTATTTTTTTTTTAAATTGAGGGTGTATGCTTTAAAGAACTGTGCACTTAATTTCTTTAAAAAATGTCTAATAGCCAGTCTCTGATGGATAAGCAAAGGTATTTTCTGTTCAAGAAATGTGCTAGGAAACACTTTGGGTAGGATGTCCATTGCTCGCCTTTGCTTTTGTTAAGTGACTTCTGAAAGCATGAGTTGATGAAGTGTCTTAGAATATTAAATAAGTGACAGGATGGTGGTGGCGCACGCCATTAATGCCAGCTAGTTCAATGACAGACTTCAAAGTTACAAAAATAAAACTATCTCATAAATCCCCCCAAAAAAAGAATATCAAAGAAGCTACAAAAAGAGTTACTTTCACAGCCTACATGCTTCCTGCTATGTGAAGCAAGCTATATCACTTGTTAGAAATTGCATGGATTCATTGCTTGAGGCAAAGACCATATATCTGATACTCAAAGTAAGGAATTCCTCAGACCCCCCTGATGTTTCTGCACCATTCTTTACTGATTAGATTGATAAAAACTATTATAGCAGATTGATGACTAGAAAATTATCTTGTATGCGTCTAATTTGATAATCTTATCATTTGTGTTGTTATAGAACTAATTAGAGTTCAAACCCAATTATAAAATAAATATCTTTCAATTCACAACAATTTGCTCAATAAACTCTAAATTTCAAAACAATACAGTTTGAGATTAAGCCATTTATTATAAAAAGATATGAGAAATTATAGATGCCGAGGTACTGATACATGCCATTATGAACACTTAAAATATTTTAAAAGCTGTCAACTTTTTGCTTCATCGATCTTAATAGTCAGCCATAAAAATGTTCCTGCTTTGTACATCTTTAGCTTGAAAAGTAGAGAAGCAAGCTGCTGTGTAGTTTCTATGGCATCTGTCACTCACCTCAGGGACAAAAGCTTGCTGCCATACAACACCTTTGCAATATTGGAGCTTTTATCATAAATCTTCATCTTTAATAAGTAAATTCATGAAGCTTATAATTGGCAGAGTACATACAATTGAAATATATGATGTGCCAGCACCCTCAACACTGATTTCACTTAATCTTTAACCTAACATATTGCAAAGTTACAGTAGCAGTTCTCACGTTGAGACTCCATCTGTTAATGGCAGGGAACAACATTGCGATAATGCAGGAAGCTGCCAAAAAGTGCAAGTGACATGATATGCAGCTAACTGGAGTTCAGTGATACTTAAAGATGTTCTTTTTATGTCTCCCACTTATATTGGAAATATAATTGGATGCAAGAACTGATAGGAATCCCTAAAGATCAGCCATCCTTTAAGACGTGATAGAAACCAAAACAAATTCTATCTGTGGCCAACGATGTGTAAAGCATCCTGATCTATCTCTCAGAGAAGTAGCTAGGCAGGCTGACAGAGCTATTAGATTCATTAGTTCGTATCACTGAGCTAAGTCAGGGCTGCCAAATGCTTTAAGCATGCCCTGTTAGTCAAGGAATTCTTTAAGAAGCACTATGTTGATTGTGTCAGCTACAGGGATAAATCTAAACCCTCTAGGCATAAAAATGAAATGGTTTAATGTCATTGTCTGCATTAAAAAGTAATTTATGTCCCACAAAGCTTTAGACTAAGGGGAAGAAAGAAGAGGAGGTAAACAAGAAGGAGAAGGACAGGGAGGAGGAGGGAAGAGAAAAGAAGAATGGGAAGAAGAAGAGGAAAAGGAGGAGAAGGAGGAGGAGGAAGAGGGAGAGGGAGAGGAAGACGGAGACGGAGACGAAGACGAAGAAGAAGAAGAAGAAGTCTCACACTGAGATTGAATTTGGCAGTGACTTTTGACAAAGAAGTCATTTTCCAGATCAGACTAATAGTCCTCGTTTTATGATTCGTATGGCAGATAATTGCTGAGTACATCAAACACAAAATGAATATTTGGCCCACAAAGAGCACACCAGTAGATCATTGATAAAAATATTTCAATCAAAATACAAAAATAATTTGAAGTATAGAAAAACAGGGAAAGATAAAGTTGTTGATGACAAGAAAGAGAACACAGAATTCTCATGACCCTGACTTCAAATTAAAAAAAATATATCTGAGTATATGTACTACTTATGATTGTTGAATGTCATTAAGAAATGTCTATAATCTCTATAATTTTTTATTTCATATATATATGAATATTCTTGTAGAAATGTAAATGATATGCACAGATTTACCTATAAGAACAGGACTTGTGAGGATGAAGTAGATAGATCAGGAGTTAAAGGATAATCTAAACTGAATATTGAGTAGTTTGAGATCAGTTTGAACATATAAAAAAATAAGAAATAGAAAGAATGCATCAAATTTCACAGGAGACAGAAATTGTAATGACCACTTTCTGACCAGACAAATCTAAACTAAATATGTTATTGAAATTAAGGGTTGAGTACGAGGTATGTTATGGAAGATTAAGGAGGAAGTTTAAAAGGTATGCAGACTCCTAAAAAAATCTCCCTGTCTCTGGAAACTAGAAAGTCTGTCATGGATCATATCAGTAATTACAGAAACACATAAGAATATGTAAGTGGGAGGTTGATCTTTAAATAGGATATCTTCCCGTTGGTAACAATTATTTTCTTCATTATGAATTTCATTAAGAGCTAAGCTATGCCATTATTCTTTAAATAAACATTCATTATTCATGTCTTTAATGCACTGACAGTATAGAACATAAAGTTGTATGATTTTCAATGCATAGTTACAGTGTAAACATTTCATTAACAGTGTATTTAAGGGCACTGACAGATGTTAACTACTACTCTCTGTTCTTATTTTTTTCCCAATCAAACAAGTCTGAATGCTTTCCCTGTACATAACCCTTTAGAGTGGCAATAACTTTCAACATTGAAGCCAAAGCAGGGCAGGCTTGAAAACCACTGTCATCAATGAATGACTGATGGAGACAGAAACAGATATCATTCACTTGGCTACATTGTCTCTGCTAACAATAACTTTTTAAAATCTAAAATCTTGTCTCCATGCAAAGTATATGCTAAGCAGAAAATAAAAAATAAAAAGCATAGTCCGCTTTGGCCAGTTTTGGGGGATTTTAGTCCTTTTTTGCGTTTGCTTTGCCCAACCTTAACACAAGAAAAGGTGCTTAGTCTTACCATACCTTGATATTTCATGTTTTGTTGATATCAATGGAAAGCATGCACCTTTCTGAACATAAAAAGAGGAAGAATGGCTGAGGGCAGAGAGGAGAGGTTGGGGGAATTGGAGGGAGGGATGCATCAGTCAGGTGGTAAAATAAATTTAATTAATAAAAATGATGTATCAAATTTGCAAAAATAATAAGATATTTGTAGAATAAAGAAGAGCATAGTTTGAAATTAATGATTACTGTTCTAAAACTGGAAGACAAATCAAAGCAGAAAGTACAATAGAATTAGATACCCACGGTTCTTGCTCAGTACTATGTAGGAATGTAAAAAGTTTTCATGTGTTCTATTGTGTTTTAATGAGAATCTTAAATTGCTGTTACTAGTAGTCAATTCAGTCTTTGATCATGATGAAGAAGCAGAAAAGATAAATGATAAATTTGTGGATGGTTCCTTCTGCAATGAAATGAAACATGTCTTGCCTACTTCGTTCTATCTGGGGCAGTTATTTGAGGGACAGCATCAATGCCAAGTTAATGGGAGTAAAAAATAAAATGTTAAAAGAATGCTTTAAATGTTCACATTTAATCTTAGAAAAATGAGCAAACTTGAAATTGCACAACATATTTCAGAAATTTACCTCAAAGTATTCTTTATAAGAAGGAAAACAATGGTCTGAAAAGTAAGAGTATCACTTAATTCCATACTTTTATATTTGCAAATATTAAGTTTTCCAATTAATTATTATTTTTAAAATTAAATTCTGAATAGGAGAGACATTTTAAAATTAAAGTATAAAATTCCTCAAAGAAGATATTTTTGATCATTCTGAGACAACTATTATGTAGAATGCAATGCTACCATGTAAAATATTTCTTTAAAACACACTTTAAAAGAAAGGTTTTTCTCAATTTAATAAAACTATATATGGCTGACATCATATATATACAACGTAATTACTACTTACATTCAGTCACTATATTCCAAAAATTATAGTTAAATTGTAAACTATTTGTGTGTCTCTGCACTTTACCCACCTTCCCCAGGACCTTTTTAGTAAGACAAACTCCATTGTTAATTGCTCTCAAATAGATTAGTAGAGGAAAATAATAATCTCTAAGTACTGATGTACCTTAAAATAACATTTCATAACCAGTAATGTTTTAAATTCATTCAGTATAGTTTTCTATTAAAATCAAATAAAAAAGCTACTAAATTATTTTCTATGATTTTTCTTGTCTCAGTGAAGAATACAGTCGTTTATATTAATTCCAATGACAAAAGTTAAATTGTATTGCACAAAATGGCAGCTTGCATGTTCAGGAGAATGTTGCATAGAATGCAACAGATTTTAGCATAGAGCACAGTTTAAAATTTCAAATAACAGGAATTTAATCAAAATACATATATTGTGTTATCTACTATAAGAATACAGACTATTGCAATTTATGCATATATCAGCTACCATTTTTCTATATAAATTTTCAGTACCTCTTCATATAGGATTGACTTGTCTGGAATATTGAGGCAAAGATATAATTTTAACTGAACCTGTTTCAAATTCTGTTGACCACTTTTCCACTAACTCCCCATATGTGTCCTGGAACAATCAGAAAAGAACACGCCACACTTCTCTTAGTCCTTTATTTAAATACTAGGGGGATATACTTGGAATGAACTAGAAGTACAATATGTAGCTTACCTGAGACAGGTAACTGTTCGTTAGGCCCTGAAACAGCTTGTTAACAAGAAAAATTGCTCAAAGTCACTCAGGTTGTGAGATAAGGACAGAATAACATCTCATCGAACTTTTTCAAAGTTTTCACTACACATCAGGAAGTATGACAGTTACATATCAAGTAAGAACTCTAAATATCAAGGTCAATATTCTGAATGGCATCTGGAGGGTATGCTAACAGGTTTTAATAACTTTTTTGTCAAACTAACTTCCAATGGAGCTATGATACTGCAAAATTCATGAATATTGTCCGTTGGAATACAGTTGCCGTGGTGTCAAGAAGAGAGGGCACTGGACAGTCCATAGATAACTGGTGTCCTTTCTCCTTGTTACTATTCACTTTCTTCAAATCTGGATGCTGATAGTCTCACAGACACGATCCCAGTGTGCTGGCTTGAATGAGAATGGCACCCCAGGCTTATCTGCTTGAATATTTAGTCCTCATTGAACTCTTTGGGAAAGACTAGGAGATCTGTACTTGATGGAGGATTGTGTACCAAGCTTTGGGGACAGCCCGATAGCCAATGTGACAATTTACTGAGCTAATGAAACTGAGGAGGGAGTTTTTGAAATCCTTAATTTGGATACTTTGATATGGATCCAAATAATCCAAATAAGAGATAATGGACATCTCTGTTGTAACCCCTTCAATTTTTTTTGCTAGTCCTTAACTATTTATGCACAAAAGAATTAGTTCACTGTTACCATGTAGGCATTTGACTTTCTTCTTCAGTGGATTTTATTACTCTTTGGCGTTTTTTGTTTGTCTGTTGTTTGTTTTCAGATAAGGTCTCACCTTTTAACAGTGACTGGCTTGGAACTCACTTTATAGACTGAGATGGATTTGAGCTCAATGGCCACACAAGCATACTTGTTTGACTTTTAGGCTTGGTTTGACTTTTTTTTTTCATTCTTCTTTGTTTAATTACAGTTCTTTAACAATACAATTTGGAGTTTTTGATCCATTGATTTAACGTATTTGTTTATATCTTATGCAAAGTCATCTCTCTCTCCCCCTGTTGTATTTTTTTTTATCCAGTTTAAACTACAGAGTTCCTTTATATAGCTGTAAGGTTAACACACTGTATTTAAAGTGCAAGTACACAGGTGGCAGAAAAAGACAGTCTCAAAATTATACCACCCTCATATAGAATGAAACAGTGCTTCTCACTCATGTTAAATAGATCATAAGTGTAGAGGGCCAGTTTTGAGCTGTATAGGAACTCTGTGCAAGGGAGACTTGAGGTAGCATTCTTGCTGATAGACTTGGCAAACCAAGTTGGGAGGAGGCAAACGTCTCCCGTCAGTAGAGTGCCGTGCCAATGGTCAGTCCTTGAGAACACAGATGTGCCCTGTAGTTCAAAGGCTCTGATTAGGTTGTGGTTTGTCTTCTGATGAGGTGTTTTTACATATTATATTACAACAAGAGTTTCTCCCATAACACCGAGCTTTTTGTTTAGATTAGCTAGGGCATGAAGCTCTTGAGATTAGTTGCAACCAAGTGACTAGTCTTTGCAACTATTTTCATGTATTATGGGAACCTAGTTTGAATCATGATTTGAGTATTATAAAAAGAGCACTGGCTTTTCAATAAAGTATGCAGTTGTGTATCCTACTCTGCATCCCCTCTGTCCTGATTTCTGTGGCACTAGCCAGGGTCATTCATAACTGCGGAGGTTGGGGAAGACTCCCCAATAAGTAAGTATTCTTGAAAACTAGTAAAACACTTGGCATGCTGGGATATACCTATACCTGCACTAAATGAGACCCTGTCTAAGATAATGCAAAACAAAAAGCATTTACAAAGTTTTAATTATGTAAATGTGTGTACTCAATTAGATTTGTTGATTACAACACCCAATTATTTTACATAAAAGTCAACTCTAAGTAACTTAACAGTTAAAATGTAATGTTCACGTGGACTATATTTTCTGTGTGTATGCATGTATATTCATGCGAAAATCTGTGTTTGGCAATACATGAGTGTGCAAGCAAGTAAAAGCCATCAGTCAATCTCTTTGTCCTTCTCTGATAACCACCTTGGTTTTTCTTTTCTTTTGTTTTCTGTTTTTCATGGACAGATTAGCTCACTGGAGATGAGACTTGCCTATCAGTTAGGCTGTTTGGTGAACAAGTTCTGAGACTCTTCTATCTCTGCTTCCTGCTGGGGTTGCAGGTTTGTGCCTCCACTTCAGGCCACTTTACAGAATTGAGTGCTGGATCAAAATCAGCTCTTTATACTTGCACAGAAAACAGTTTCCTGATTGTGCTTCTTTCCTGACTTCCCATTGACAGTGGTTTTCTCAATGATATCAATACATCCTCTTTAATTTATGTTTTCTGTTATACAGACTATCTTTCAGGGATTCCTTGAAATGGAATTTATTCATTGCTTTTCCTTTTCCTTAATTATGAGCAAAATATTTACTCATGTCTCATTTTTAAAATTATCCATATTCTTCCATGTACTTCTGAAATTCTACTAACATAAGAATTTCTAGGAATCCTGTGGATTTTTTCAGTTTAAGTAGTCACCTTCTGGAGTAGGTGAGTAAGGAGTTTTCACTATTTACACTGTGGAACAGATTTAATGTTTGATACCTTATTTTCCTTATTAAGGATTGTGTGTGTGTGTGTGTGTGTGTGTGTGTGCGTGTAATCTGACAACATATTTTGTTACCTCATTTAATCATTCAAATCATCCATGCTTCTCTCCTCATTCATCAAACAATTTAGTTTAGTTAGCATTTTATTTTTTTCACACATGTAGATGGCTTTGAAAAGGAATCATAAAGTTTTTAAAATAAACATATTTTCTTTACTTTATTTTATAATTGTTTTATTCAACTATATGTTTTTTTTTGCTCCCAGTCCTCCCTCGCCCCTCCCATTCTAGCCTCTCCCATGACCCCCATGCTTCCGATATACTCAGGAGTTTTTGTGTTATTAATTTCAATTTGACTCTTAGCCAAAATATAGATTCCAATCTACTGCTACTGATAAAGTATTTCTCCACTTTCTTTCTAATCTACACAAAGATGGATGAGTATCCTAATTTAGCAAGTAAAGTCTAAACATTTCAGTAATATTTGATCATTACTTGCAAAGTTTCTGGACTCATTTCTTTACTCTTGAATGAAAACTAGAACACAATAGAGCAGTGCTTAGGTGAAATGCATCAATATACACCTGCAACAAATGCTCCATCAAACAGTGTTAATTACCAATCACTGTAGTAACCCCCCTCACAGTCCCTCCCACACGTCTCTAAAGCAGGCAGAATAACCTGGGGCTTGAGGCTAGAAGACTGCAGCAACAACAGTTATCTTTAAAATCAAAACCATAGAACTTTTCAATTCTTCATTACCTTGGCTCTGTAAGAATAAATATGGTCCTGATGCCAAGCAGAATTAAGAATATATATATATTCTTAATATGTGTGTGTGTGTGTGTGTGTGTGTGTGTGTGTGTGTGTGACATGACTATAGCCACAGCATGAATCTTTTGATATTATAGTTTTAGGCTTTCCATACATGTCATAATCTTTTCCAGTAACTGTGGTGTCACAACAATTGGCTAGCCATGCTGTTACTATGGCAACACTAATGCCTTTGTCTCCTTTTTAATTCTGGCATATATTTCTGATAGTCCTTCTACATATACATTTGTTTTATGTGACAAATCCATAATTCACATTGCATTAATTCTAGAGCAATTAAGAGAACCTGGAGAATTTTATCACTACTATAATACAATAGAAAGTTGATAAAGGACATACACATTTATTATACATTTGAACTTATATTTATAATTCACATAAAATCACCAACTTACTTTTGAACATTCTTTAGAGATAGACTTTGTTGGTTTGAAATATCTGATGAAAGTTTATTTTTATTTATTTATTTATTTATTTATTGGTGCTGTCAGAACAAAAAGAGAAAAACTATATTTATTGGCCAGAAAAGAGCTACAGATGCATTTCAATAACTCCAATGATGTCTATGCTTTTAAAATAATAAGAAATATCAATTCCCTCATCAATTATTACTACTTCATTTAGTAACATGAGACAGTGAATGACAATAGATTACAGGGGTCTTCAGTCACTTTGTTCACTTCTTGACCTTGTGCCAAATCTGCTTGCAAAGGAATTGAAAGAACGATCTCATTTTCCTCTGTACTTTCTTTCTTCCCTGTTACTCTACAGCTCCTTTCTCTCTACTCCACAAGAGTCACCATTCATGTCAACAGACTGCTGTGTTTCATAGGGTTTACTCTTTACTGACACCTTTATCTCCTCCTTTCAGTTCATCTCACTTTACTGTGAGCATCAACGTGTTCTCAAGGTTAAGAGAGGTTGCTTCCTCTAAAACTTTGCCCATCCCCATCGTGGCTCTGTGTCCTTCACTGGGTTCTGAGATGATACAAATCTCCACAGAAGGCTATGTATTATGGCCAGCAATGCTGATTTCAGAGACTAACAAAATCTATGCCATGCTCTCGGCATTGAAGACTTTTTTCTTCTTCATTTTGCTATAAAGGAAAGCTTCCAGAGTAAAACCTAAGAATGAAGCAGATCACTGATCCAGCCATAGTTCACAGGCAGACAGTGAATCATATTATCAGCTGTGGCAGTCTGTCTTCTTATTGGACGGAAAATGGTGGCTGTCATGAAGGCTGTAGTTTCAGTAATAAATAAATAAATAGATAGATAACAGGGACATAACAGAGAACCATCTCCTAGAATAGCAGTGGCATCTCCAAGGTTCTAGCAATTCATTAGAGTTTTCATTAAGTAGAAATAAATATGTGTGAATGGCCTTATTTCCTTCAGACAAGCACATCACATTGCACAGTAAAAGATTTTGTTTTCATCACTGTCTTCTGTCCAGAGCTCTTCTCCAAGCCCAGGTCTCTACTACCAGACCTTCACAGTAAGGTAGATCATTTAACTTGTTAAGCTTTGCTTAATCTCAACTTCAAATATTCCTTTTCATACCATTAATCATGTTGTATTATTTAGTAGGATAGCAGCACAAAACTTTTATTCAACCATTGGACAAATTCATATAAACCAGATTTGACTATCTATATCTCATTGGTGAAATCCAACTTACTAACTGTTAATTTAAATAAAGTTTTACTGAAACACAGTTAAATCTTTGGGTGTATATTTTCTGAGTCTTTCTTTGTATCAATAACAGATTCAAAAAACATACATATTAAGTTCGTTGTAAAATGTTACTACGACACAGAAATTATTTCCAGGCCTGTTCCCTACAGACACAGACCCTGTGGGAGGTGCATCTGATAAGGTTGCTTTTGAATTTCTCACACATCAAGACAGGAGAAAGAGAGAAACACTGCTGCTTCTGGGTGCAAACCTCTAAGTTAAGATGAATTTAGAGGCAAAATCAAGGCCAAGGTCAAAGGAACAGAAAATAGAGCTGCATCTTGTTTAATAAACATGATACATATCAAACTGCCTTCTAAATAGTTTCATACACATTAATAGTGAAGCTTTTGATTCTCATCAGGTAGGGTTCTTTATGCAATGACTGGTTGTAAAGGTGAGATTGGTAACTGTTCAAAGGGCAACAAGTAAGTGATGGTGGATGGGTCATCTACACCAAACCGTCTTCATTTCAAGTCTCATGGAAATGGGACAGAGGGATTGTATGAGTCAGGAACTGGGGAGCATTAACCCAGTGCCATCTGACATGCCTGGTCCATTACACTCATGAAACCACAACAGCTATGGTTGCCTAAAAAGAATGAGCGAGCCAGCATTCTAGTGCATAACTCTAAGCTCATGTGCATACAAACAACACTGACTGAACTCAGAGGAATGGATGTATTTAAAAAGACAGACAAGAAGCCAAGAGGAAACTTGGTAGGAGTGGGTCTAGAAGAAGTTGGAAGAGAAGTAGCTGGTAGATCTGCTTTAAAAAAAAATCCATACACACATGTATGAAATTATCAAGAAAAAACCCCTAGTTTAAAAAACTTGAAATCAAGATAATATAAGCACACAAACAGTCCAGGCAGATATCCATAATATCATATCAAACTTCTTGTGCAAGCAAGAATTAACATTCTATTTCTTTGAGTTTTAACTATGCAGTGTCTAAAGCTGTCCTTTGTGACCCAAATTCAGGTTTTGTGAGGGAGGAAATAGCTAAGGGCCTTTCTTACTAAACATTTTTCTTTTTTCTTTGAAGCAGCTACAAATCTCTCCTCCATTGAGTTAACTGAAACCTAAAAGTGACAAGTCGCAAGTTGTTGTTCTATTTTACTAAGCAGTGACAAGCTGTTTGGGTAAACCTTGTAATCAGATTAGGAATTGAAAACTCTAAGTTCCTTTCTTTAGAATATTCATATTTTTCTAATTCCCTTACTCTTTACCAACTTCTATAGTTCCCTTTGAAAAGAGAAATGTTTTATAAGGGTAAGGAGACAGTATAGCCATTATATAGCCCTACTATATAGTATAGTAACATCCTGTTCTGAGGAGAAATTGTCCCCGCTGAGTCTCTGGTTTACTAGGTGGGCAGAGAGCAGAGGTAAAGGTGATGTGATGACACTATGGTATGGCCACAAGTGAGAGTGGCGTGGTCAGTGGGAGCAGGCTACTGTTGGTATTATGAAAAGAGGAAACTTCAAATATTCAGTAGAATAAACTAACAGGAATTCATTACTACTGGTGAAAAATAAGAGTTGTTTGAACTAAGCTAGAGATGAGGTTGTAAAGCAGGCTTTGAATGGGAGTCTAGAAACTAAGATTGAAACCAAGATTTAGAGTGTAAACTCTGGAAAAGGAATGGAGTATGTGGTGATAATCATGTCACTTGGGATGGATGAGATAAAAGAAATAATGGCCTGTTTTCAAGAGACTATTACAACAGAAAAAAAAAGAGTCTAGATGGCTTTTTATTTATTTGTTTATTTATTTGTTTGTTTTAATTTTGTTTGTTTGTTTTATTTTCCCTAAAGCATCCTTGATGGGGAAAGATTGTGATTGTACATCAAGAGATGCCATAAACATTTTTGAAGGCTCAAGACTCATTAGAGACTTTAGCAGAGTGTTTGCAGTATTTCTATAAACAATGTGGAATTACATTGAAGATCCAGGACAGTACTGTCTTGGTGGAAATTATTCTTCTTGGAGTAATAATGAGATTGTTAATCAGAGGTTTTGATTCTTACTGAGATCCAGACAAATTAGTTTCGGTGGAAACAAGATGAGACACAGCAAAGTGAGATCACGTGTTAATAAACCTTTCCTTGAAATCATTCCATCACAACAGAGCTCAGTGGGCAAAAGTCTTACTGTGAAGCCTAATGACTTGGATGCCATCCTCAGGAACCCTTGGGAGACAGAGAGAACCAACCCCTGAAAGTAGTTCATTGATCTCCACTCATAACCTGTGGCATATGATGTCTTGCCACTAAACAAATAACTAAATGCTAATAAATAAATATAAATGTTTTATTGCAAGAAATTCAAAGGAAGTGACACAAGAATGGTGGTACTCACTTAACACTTCGATAATTCCTCTACAACATTAACTAGAATATAATTATGCACTTAGTGCTTTACATTCTCATATCCAAAAACATTTTAAAATGGTTCTAATGTGTAATGTAATAAGCATAAATTTATATTTTCTGATATTTCAATGTATAGCCTATAATAAACATTCTCATATTTCTTGGAGTTCTGTAGTTGTCAAGAGACACTATGACAATGGCAGGCAATTCTTCCAAAGGAGGGCGTTTGATTGGAGCTGACTTAGTTTCAGAGGTTAAGCTCATCATCATCATGGGAAGCATGACACCATGAAGGCATTCATGGTACTGTAGAAGGAGTAGAGAGTTCTTCAGCCATCAGGAAGTGTATTGAAATGAGCTTTTAAAGCCCACCGTCTAGTGACGTACTTTCCCCAAAAGACAAGACCTACTCTACAAGATCTCACTTCCTAATAGTGGCATTCTGTGTGGACCTATGGGGACCATTTTTCAAACTGCCACATCACTATTGGTTTTAACATTTACACTTTAGTTTTACTTGGAAAATGTATGACACAAGTTTTTCTTGTATTATTGACCATAGCTGTAATATTTGTGTAAATACCGTTAAGCTCCAAAAGTCTATTTATCATGACTATTTGCATTAAGATAATATTCATATTAAAAGTTTCTATATTCATATTAAAAGTTTCTAATGGGGTATATTCTGTCAGTGGTAAGGAAAACGGGAATCAGAGAAACAGGGACTTCCACTTGGGTGTGACAGCAATTCTTGACTTTATTTTAGGAGCAACATCTTTGTAAGAATGAAACAAAGTTGGAGTGAATCAGAAAATATTTTAATGTGTATTTAAGTACAAGCATTAGAAAGGGACAGAAGTGTCTAGAAAAGTGAGAGTCTTCAGCTAAATGTCTCCAAAGCTCCTCAAGAAAGAGTGACATATAAGTTTTTAATGATATATACTTAGGGGATTTTAGTACATTCTGAGTTACATGGTTTACAATGCTCTTTTAGTGAATACGATGATAGGTTTACTCCTGTTGTGCACAAGACAATATTTAGGTTAAGACAAAATGATGTGTTACAAAATTGAAGAAATTCTTACTATACCGTGTCCCAAGTGAGTTAAGAAATGTGTGTCCACAATAAACAAAACTGATGGTCTTGTGAGACTTTTAGACATTGCATGTTGAAGTGGGAAGGAGTCAAGTTAAACGCAAAGGTCACATGCTTAGGCCTTAAGCATTTTTCTTCATATTTGAAGTGTCTCTGTGTAAAAGAAATGTTTAATATACATAAGTAATTTTTGAAGAAAATTATGCTACACTTAGCTTTAGATGATTTTATATCAATAGCATTGTGTATTTTACTATGTTGAACTGCAATATACATTGTTCAGAGTTTCTCATGTGCTGTTGTAGTCACACATATCAGTTTCTAAAGTATTTCTTAAAATTATACTTGGGAGAAAAAAATTTAAAATGTAATATTTATGGATTTAATGTCTACAATATTATATCATGTTTTTAAAGAATAGCGTTAAGCAGGCTTATAATGTTTTTACATGAATCAGGAACTAAAAATATGTAGAACTATCATTCTCATATGGGAAAGTACTTTTTTAAATATTTTTTTGAAAAAAACTGGATATTGATCATATGCATTTAATCAGTTTTAAGGAAGGCACACAGCTGAAATCATCATTTATGCCTACCCTACAGACTCCCCAAAATACTGCTTTCTTCATGTAGACATTGAGTTTGTGTGTGTGTGTGTGTGTGTGTGTGTGTGTGTGTTAACACTTATGCACAGACGTAAACAAAAGAACATTTTAAGTAAATTAATTTTGTTCAGGAAATTTTTAGAGCAGGATACTAAGTAGTGTTTTTATAGAAACACTAGATCTCTAGTAGTAGAAAGTAGATCTCTAGTTCTTATTCAGCATACCGAAAGGATATTTATTTTCTTTGTTCTCCCTTCCTTCCTCTCTCATTCTTTCTCTTCTTTTTTTTCTTCCTCCCTTCTTTCTTTCTTTCTTTCTTTCTTTCTTTCTTTCTTTCTTTCTTTCTTCCTTCCTTCCTTCCTTCCTTCCTTTCTTCCTTTTTTTAAATTTTTCAGGACAGGATTTCTCTGCTTAATACATCTGACTGTCCTCTAACTAGCTCTGTAGACCATGCTGGCCTTGGACTCACAAAAAAAATCTGACTGTCTCTGCCTCCTGAATACTGTTGATATTAAAAGACCACCACTGATTGGCTACAGAAAATATATTTCCCAATCAAAAGTAGCATATAAACTAATAAGTAGAAACATTTCTTCACTTTATTAATTGGAAGTACACTGAATACTCTCTATTAAAAGAAAAAGAATTAAGAAATACATAGAATGTGCCCAAGCTTCATAATTTTATTCAGTTACTTGTGTATGTTCACTCTTAAAATCAGAATCTGTCATTTCATTTTAAACATTAGTGTTGCATGCATGTCATTAAACTTTTTGCATTTGTTAAATTTCTTGAGAATTTTTTACGATTTATTTTGAACATATTTACCTTTCTCGGTCCTTCCCATCATTACACTTCCATGTCTTCTCAACAAATTTTTAGAGTTTTGTTTTCTCTGTTACTCATCAAATCCATTTTGTGTTGCCCAGTTAGTCTTGGGTATTTTGACATTCTCCCAAGTATCACATCATTAAATAGCTATGACTCTTATTTTTCCAACAGCTGTCAAATGTATTAGGACCTTAGCTGGTGTTGTGAATTAGAGCTCACCTTCCCCTTTCTTTGCTGGGATTTTGTCTGCCTAGAGATATCATAGGTCTGGTGCATTTGGTCACACAATTTCAATATGGACATATGCAAATGGCCTGTTTTGTTTGAAAACTATTGTTTCCTTGGTGTTATCAACTACACTGGCTTTTGCAATCATTCTGACTTTTCTTCTGCAAAGATCTCTGAGTCTTGTGGTAGAGAGTGATAGGAATTTCCCCTTTAGGACTAAGCAGTCTTTTTTTTTATTTTTGAAGGTTAAACAGTTTCAGGAACCTGTGTTAACTAACATCTATTGCAAAGAAAGGCTTCTCTGAAAAGAGTTGAGAGATGCTCTGATATATGGGTAGACCATCAAGGTGTGAGGAGTTCTTTAATACTATATTTATTCATTTGAAAAATAGTATTAGGAATTTTTCTTAACCGCTATGGCCTATGACTTGTTTTGACAAGAGTTCTTTACTTCTTTAACAGTGCCAGATATTTCCATCTGTGAATTGGATCTTAATTCTCTACTATGTTTGTGTCACTGTTGCATGACTGAACATATCTTGTCAGAGAAGTTATTGAAGCTTTCCCCTTCATAGCTGGGTGAGATTAAGGCTTATTTTTTTCTTCTCCAACTGTGAGTATCACAGAACCTCCTAGTATCATGAAAGCTAGCCTTAGGGATTAAACTTCCAAGGGAGCACAGCCTAAAATAGTACACAGGCATAGATGTTAAATGTAAATATTAAAATATACTATTATGATGTATTTTTCTGGAAACAATTTCTTTAATATAAGGTTTATTATCTGGATTAGCAAAAATTATGTTGCAAATAATATAAAAAAATAACATTCTGTGGTTTGAGCACTATGACATAACATTCTAAATAGAAAAATTATTGTTGAAGGCAAATTTTATTTCTTCAGTATTTTTAATGTGATAGTTTTCATTTTTTTCAAATTTAGTGTCATTCACTTCATGGAAGTTATATTTTCCCTAATAAACACCCATATAATAAACTTAATCATTTCTACACATAAAAATTCAGATTTCTATATTTCTAAAACTTTATTAAAATATTTTGAGATTTGGATACGTTGCTATCAAACGTATAAGCTCACAAATGAAATGTACTTAAAACAGACTTTCCTATTATTAGTCAACGGCTTAAGTAACTAAAAAAAAATGAAGATTTCATATAAATCTTTAAGAAGTATTTTATTTCATTCATTTTACTTCCAAAAATTATCGAGGGAACTTAAAGAAAGTACTTAATGTTTCTTCCATAGAAATCATCTCCTTGTAAGACATCAGGAGGTAAGAAAAGCAATTCATACATTTCTTACACAAGCAGCCTCTTCAGAGACCTCCCGTGGGCTTCTTCCCACTAACGTGCAGTGAATTGTATCCTCAGGTGGTTTAATAGGAGACAATTTGCTCAAACACAGAGCTCAGAAAACTGTATGTGCAATTCAAAGATGAATGTGAGGGATATCCTTTCTACACTGCTCTGCTAATGTGAGCATTTTACTTTTAGAACTGTAGCAGACAGTGTGCCCATTATTGCAAATACTTTTCAACACCACTAAGAATTGAGCAGCATTAACAGTGTCTGGAATTTTTTTCGCAGCAAATTAAGAGCCGAACATACAAGATTACCATAATTTCCATTTGCAATCATTTCTGCTATTCACTTCTACTGTTAAAACACACAATACATATATAATTAAAATTTTAAGTACTATTAAATCCTTTTATATTTTTGTGTTTTTTAAAAATCCTCTCCTTCAAAATTTGGGAACTTTTTACATCATGTTCATAGATGACACCATCACACATCTCAGTGCAGGAAGATTTATTAATGGTATGAGGTCTTATGGATAGTTTTACTAAAATTTATTTACTGTAGATTGTGTGATAATAGAAAACAAATGTTTCCCTTTTTACCTCTCTCTAATTCCTTGAAATTTACGTATCATGCATGTGTCTACTTAATTTCCTAGTTGTAAATTGCATTTCTTTTTCAGAATTATAGCAGGTAGTTTAAAATCAAGTTCAAAAGGTTTAATATTTACCATCCAGAATCATATTCAGTTTCTCTCTCCAGAAGGATTTTCAGGTTTGAATTCGGCTTGCTGACCTTCTGTTGAATTATGCTATGGCCTGTCTAACTGAATGGGACAAGTTACACCTTCACTCGTGTAATATCTTCTAAAAACAAATTGGAAATTTTTAAAATCATTCAGAGAGATAACCTGATTTTATGTAGCAAAGCCACCAGATATTTAACTTCTTGGATTTTCTATACTAAACTTGCGAACATTTCGCTAACCATTTCATAACCTATCTGCTAAGTAGGTCACAATTTTATATGATTTCTTTTAAGATATGTTAAAATTGTTTGCATCGATGAAAAAAGAAAAGCCATGCTTATTTTCTTTATCAATTTAGTACTTCTTTATATAAATTTATTTGAAAGAATTGCCTCGGCCTATGTCTGATATGTCCTCAGGAAATGAGAATTTCATATTCTGTTTCTATTACCATCAGTGGATTTGGAAGCTGATGATCATTAGTGATGGGTTTGCTCCATATTGTTCATTTGCTTTTCTATTTGGCTTTGTTGGGTTTATTGTCCTTACAAACTTCCCCCAGCTTCTGTTGTCCGGTTATGATTTCCCTGAGCATCAGCTATAAAATTAGTGTCAACATTTGTAAAGAATTTGTTCTGATTTTGAAGATGAACAATTCATGCATGAAAACTTAATAGAATGCTTTTCTTTGATTTTTGGACAGATCCATTGATTTAATGTGAAAAATACACTTTCTGAAAAGGGTCAACACTCCTTTAGTTCTCGTCATACAATATAAATGAAAAACTTGCTTAAATTTTATTTAACTTTAATCATGAAAGTAGTAGGCTAAACTAAAATTGAGAAAATACATGCATTTGTGTCTTTATCATTTGTATTTGCACTTTTTGAAATAATTAATAATTTTAATTTTATTATTATCCATTCTATGAATTATAAATTATTTTTTCAAAAAAAATAGAGATTTATAAGTTGTGATTAATTTTAATCAATATAAACCTTGCATTGCATTCAATGAGATTATTTCCAAGTCCAGGATCATCTGATATTTGCAAATATAAAGAGTTAGGTATCTCAGGCGCAAGTCATTCTGGATTTAGAATAAATGCTAAATTCAATGAGTGTCCCTAACAAAAAGAAAGTGACATTAAGCGAGAAAAATCACAGAAAGTAGGAGGCAGGTTTAACTTCATGCACCAGATACCAAACTGCAAGGCTCTGTAGAAGTTAAGAAGAAATGAGCACTTGTTTCTAGAGATTCCAGAAGGAAATAGGCTGTAGACACCTGGATTTTAGACATTCAACCAATGTCTAATAAGACAGTGATTATTCTCTCAAGGAAATTACACCATAATGGAAGAGTAAAAAAACATATTTTCTATAAAATATGATAGTCATACAGCAAAAGGAACTAACAATTGTTTTGTAGAGGAAGATCTAAGGTAGACATGATAGGGGTTTGAAATGTTCCTTAATGAATAAGTAGATAGGAATCATTGTAATTCTAGGTTCATTTAGCCAAGTAATAATATTATATTCTCTAAAGACTGGGGCTTGTCTAGCCATAGCTTCTTGACCCAAGAGTGGCACCAGGTATAGGTTTCATCTTGTGCATCTGAACCTAAAACCAATCAGAAAGTCGTTGTTTACACCAGTGATGTTCTTGTCACAGTTGCACCAGTGGACATGTCTTACAAGGCTAGTTGGTAGAGTAGCTCCTGCGGTGCACAGATAGGCAATATTTACCATGACATTTCTTGTCCAGTAGTATGTGCAGTGCTCCCCCAGCATTGAAAGCTAGATAGTAAAGTTGAATCTTCTAGGTTAACATCAGTCCATATCTCTGTGCATTGTTTTTCAGGTAGGAAGTGATGTAAGCCATAAGGATTTACTTTCAAGTTATAGATGATTTTCTTTCCTGGGCACAACCGTGTAGAGAAATACTGTACATATGATCCAGTCACAAGCGATGAACAGCAGTTCTTTTAATAGGTAAGTTTGTTCTGTGATCAACGGACTGCTTTAAAGTCAATACTCCTAACTGAAATTTCTATTCTGTTTTACTTTGCTACTGTGTTTTGTAATATATGTTCTACAGTAGGTCCAGCTCTCCAACATTTCATCCAAAGATAAGCAGTTTGAAAAACTCTCTGTCATAGCTTCAAGAGAAAAATGCCTGCAAAACAATTAAGGCCCAGGAAAAGCTGGATGTTTAGTCCTTCTCAGTGAAGTAATAAAGCACAAATGAAGTTCAGGAAAGGGGCATCTAATTACCATATCCCTTGTTATTTTCAGTAAAGAACTAGCCTGTTCATATGGCTAATTATTGTTTCCATCCCTCCATGTATACTTTTTAAAATAGGATTATGTTTGAGATTTTCTACTAACATTCTTAGAAGTTATATGTTTTCCATTTAAAATATCTTTGCACCATTGGTTATAATACATCTTTATTAGTATTCTGTGTAGATGTATATTCCCTCTTTTTAATTATGCTACTTAATTTGAGACTTTTTATTCACATGAAGTCTTAAGAACTAATACAGAAGGATTGCTTGTGTACTTCTGTGAGCTGGTCCCCAGTGATGACATCCTGCAAAACAACAAGGATCTTGACATTAATGAGGTGCAATGCAGAACATTTCCATCACAAGCTGTCTTCATTTTGCCTCTTATATCCACCTGGATTTCTTCAAATCTTCTCATGTCTCTAACCTTTGGAAGCTTCTGGCTTATTCTCCACTGCAACAATTTTCACGTGTCAATAATCTTAGCTAAGTGAAATTAGAGAGAATGTAAATATTATGGCTAAAGTTTTTCATAGTTTTCTTTACATTTAAGTGTTGTTATGTTACCAAGCATTTTTCTTTCTTTTTATTTATATTATTCAATGTTTGAATGATAATAATTCACTTAACAGAAAGCATTTACAATGTTTCTTGGTTTGGCTTACTCAAAATGTGTGTCATTATATTATGATAAAAATATCTTTTACATTCTCAATCTACATTTCCTTAGTCTCAGAACCAATATTAATAATAAACCTTGAGATCACTAATCACTTGGAACTGCTATTCTAAAATGTTTTCAGCTTCGTTGTCTATCTTGTTTTGAAGAAGGGGAGAGGAAGGGAGGGGAGCAGAGAAAGATATAGAGCTTGATAAAAATCAGTTAATAAAAAAATCAGCGTAGCAACCAACCTTATTTAGTTGCCTTGAATTTTCCGTGTAATCATCTTTTAATACATAGCAGTAACCGCAAATTATGTACTCTACCATGCCCCTGAGCCAAGGGTAAAACATGTTTGTATGTATGTGCATTATGGTAATTATTAGCTGAAAAGAGAATGTATAGGTTGAAAGAAATCTTTTAAAATGAATATCTACTGTAAATGTTACATGTAACACTGAGACAGAATATACTATTTAACACAATAAGAAACAAAGAAAGGTATAAGAACAGACACCAAGGAAATTCAAGCATACTGTAAAACTCTGTACTCCAAAATTTGGAAAATCTAAAAGAAAGGCATAATTTTCTCCCTAGGTGTCATTTACTGAACTTAAATCAAGATCAAGTAAACAATTTGAATACATTCATAACCGCTGGTGAAATAAAAATATTCATTAAAATTCTCACAACCAAAAAAGTCAGGGTCAAATGGTTTTAGAACAGAATTCTACCACACTTCCAAAACAGAGCTAATGTCCATACTCTTGAAATTTTTCTGCAAAATAGAAACAGAAGGATTACTGCCAAATTCATTTTATGAGGCCACAGTTTCCAAGATACCCATACCACATAAAGGTTCAACAAAGAAAGAAATTGCAGAACAATTTCCCTCACAGAGATTGATGTAAAAATACTCAATAAAATACTTGCAAAGTGAATCCAAAACACATCAAAAAGATCATCCAACATGACCAAATAGGTGTCATCCCAGGGATATAGGGATGCTTCAATTTATGAAAATCAGTAAATATAATATACCTAATGAAAATAACAGAAAATAATAATGCATGCTCTAGCTTCTTATTGGCTAACTCTTACATGTAAATTTAACCCATCTCCATTAATCTGTGTATCAACACATGGCTATGGCTTACTAGGTAAAGTCAGGCATCTGTCTCTGGTGGGTGCTACATGGCTTCTCTCTAACTCCTCCTTCTTTCTCCCAGAATTCTGTTTAGTTTTCCCTGCCTAACTCTGTTCCCCTATAGCTCTGCTATAGGCCCAAAGCAGTTCCTTTATTAACCAATGCTATTCACAACATACAAAGGGGAATCCCACATCAGTAATAAGTAGCTCTCCTTTATGTAATTGAAAAATGGGTTGAGAAATAAATGAGGGCAGCTACACCTTTCACAATATCCTCAAAAAATGTAAAATATCTTAAGTTAATTCTAACCAATCAAGTAAAGATACATACTATAAAAACTTCTAGTACTTGAAGAAAAAAATTGAAGAAAATTTCAGAAGTTAGAAATATCTCCCTTGCTTATGGTTTGGTAGATTCATATAGCAGAAATAGCCATGCAAGCAAAAGCAAATTACACAATTAATGCCATCACCCAAATACCAACATAATACTTTGCAAACCTTAAAAAGAAAATTATCATCTTCATATGGAAAAATAAAATAAATAAAACCAGGATAAACAAAATAATCCCAAACAATAAAAGAAATTCCTGAGGTATTACCATCCTGATTTCTTCCTATATTACAAAGCTATAGTAATGAAAATCACATTGTATTACCATAAAAACAGGGGCATCGATCCATGAAATTGAATTAAAAATCCAGAGATTAACTTGAATATCCAAGGACATCTGATACTTAATAAAGAAGCCAGAAATAATGCAAAAAAAAAAAAAAAAGACAACCGTCAGTATCTTCAAATGATGCTGGTCTAACTGGATGTCTGAGTGTAGATGAATGCAAATAGATCCATATTTAATTCCCCGAATAGAACTCAAGTGGAAGGTGATGAAATACCTCAACATATAGTCAGACACATTGAACCTAATAGCAGATAAGGTGGGGAATAGCCATAAGTGCACAGGAGTCAACATTCTGTACAAAATAGTGATAGCCCAAGCACTAAGATAAACAATTAATAAAAGGACTTCATAGAAAAACGTATGTAAGGCAAAGCACACTATCAATATGGCATAAATGCAGCCCACAGAATGGGAAAAGATTTTCACCAATTCTACATCTGACAGAGGACTAATATTAAAAATATAGAAAATATATAAAGAACTCAAGAAACTAGATATAGGAAAAACAAATAGTCCGATTTCAAAATGGGGTATAGATCTCTACAGAGAATTCTCAATAGAGGAATCCCAAATGATTGAGAGGAAAAGCACTTTAAGAAATATTCAACATTTTTAGCCATCAGGGTAATGTAAATCAAATCTACTATGAGATTTCATCTTACACTTGTAAGAATAACTAAGACTAATAACGCAAGCAATAGTTCAAGCTGGTGATGATGTTAGGCAAGGGGAAAACTTCTCCATTGATGGCTTGATTGCAAACTTTTATAATAACTATGGAAATCAATAGAATGTTTCTCAGAAAGTTGGGAATCGACCGAGCTCAAAACCCAGGTATACCACTCTATTGCATATATCCAAAGATTGTTCCATCTGACCAAAAAAAAACCGTTTTTATCACAATCATTGTAGCTGTTTCCATCATAGCCAGAAACTGGATACCACCTAGATATCCCTCAACAAAAGAACAGATAAAGAAATACGGTACATTTACACAATGGAGTATAACTCTGATTTCTTTCTTTCTTTTTTTAAATGCTGTCATAAAATTTGCAGACAAATGGAGTGAACTAGAAAAATATCATCTTGAGTGATGCAACCCAACCAGAAAACCAAATATGGTATGTACTCACTTATAAATGAATACTAACCATTAAGTAAACGATAACCAACTAAAACCCATAGATCAGAGATGCTAGGTAAAATCATGGGGTCTAGGAGGAGCAAACAGATCTCCCAGGGAAGAGGAAATACAATCGATATGGTGGGTGACCTGGGTGTGGTTGAGAGTAGTAGTGAGAGAGATCAGTTAAGTGAGAAGCTGGGATATAGCAAAAGAGTGCAAGGAGAGACAGATGAAATTGGGAGATATTTGGGGGACAGTGTGGAAATCTAGTACAGGGGAAACACCCTGGTATCTATTCATATGATTCTAATGAGAGGACTCTTAATAATTGGGGGATATGAATTATCAATGGCCTATCTGTTGTAGCCAGACGAGACTTCCAGTGGAAGGAGTGCATTGATTTAATTGATTTTTGACTAAGAAGCTTCCACGGAACTTCCAAAGTAACCCAGGATAATGCTAAGACAAAGAGATGTTCTTTGCAAACAGACAGTGGGGCAGAATCCCAGGTACAACATCTGTGCAATTCACTGAATATGGAGAAGTCATACTGGTGCCTACATGGAGCCTTCAGTATACATTCTAGTCTCCTTGGTGAGGGAAGGTATTCAGTAGGATACCAGAAATAAATGTGGACACTAACCCAACAGCAAAACATTTTAATTAAAATCTGTTCTCCTGGCAAAATATACTTGGCAATGGTGATATTGAACTTGTGGCAGTAGCCAAGCATTGTCTGATCTGACTTAAGGACAACTCCTTAAAAATGAACCCACTGCTTGGGTAACTGAGAACCAGAGACCTAGGGTCAATCTAAACGCTACTGAATCATTAAAAAAAATGTAGAACAGATACAGAGACCCACAGTCAGACATCATGCGAAACTAGAGACTAAACTGATGTTTTCCATCAAATATCCCTTCATATCTTATGAAATCCAGTGGAAGAGGAGGTAGAAAAAGTGTATGAGCCAAGGTGGATGGAGGATAACAGGAGAACAAGACCCTCAGAATCAACTAAATCCACTAAGTGATTTGCATGAGCTCACAGAGACTGAACAGCAAGTACAGGGTGACATGAGTCTTTACCAGGTCCTACGTGTATATATATATATATATATATATATATATATATATATATATATATATATATATATATATATATATATATATATTCTAGCTATGATCTTAGCATTTTTAAGGAACTCTTAACTTTGAGAATGAGTAGGTCTGACTCTATTGCCCATTTTTGGGATTCTTTTCTTCCTGTTGCATTATTATGTCTAAATTCAATATGGAAGTTTTTGCTTCATCTTCTTATATATTATTTTGTGTGGTTATTCTCTCTTGGATGGCTGTTAATTTCTAATGAGAGACAGAAGGGTAGTAGATGGAGAGAAGAGGTAATATATAGAGAAACCAGGAGGGGGAGGTAATATATAGAGAAACAGGGAGGGGAAATGTAGTCAGGATATATTATAGGAGAAAACAATCTACTTTCAAAAAAGTTTTTAAATAGAAACAAATAATTGCACTACTGAAACATGCATTACAAACTTGATAAAAGCATTAAACTATTAAACATATCTTACATGGATATTGTTAGATTAAGTAATGGGGCTGGTGGTACTCTTTCTTTGCTATATCTGTAGGGGTCAGTTTGATCCAGTGACTAAATCCACAGTACAACACTACTGGAGATTTCCATAAGGCATCCTTCATTGCTTTCCCCTATGCTCCTCTCTGTGCTGATCAATAAAAGAAAGAGCAATGCTCCTTGTTAGGGGTAGACACTCAGACACAGACAAAGGACAAACACATAAGGCAGGCTCAGTCACATATACATATTTCAGCTCAGAACAGAGTCAGGGTATGAATGACAACAAGACTCTGGATCCCTGTTGGTCAAATGACATCGAGAAGAAGTTTGATCTCCATTATTAATAGTATGCTGATACATTATGGGTGACCCTGAGTTTATTATTAATGCTTTTAAATTGATACAGAAGAAAGATACTATACATCATCAACACAGATTTTATGTGCAAATAATTTTATTAATTTTTTCTGTTATTTAGTTTAATAAGAAGTTTTTCATTAGCTTGTTCTATTACTTTTTTCTTTATCTATACATTATAGTCGGAAATTTTTCCTTCTTTACTATTTGAAAAACAAAGAATGGAAATTCTGAAAATTAGATGCTCCCAGGAATACAAAAGAAGAAAATTTAAGCTGCATGATAAGTACATATTTATTTTTTTAAGATGGTACATAATGTTTCTGGAACATTTTAACTATGTAAAATTACCAAATGTAAGGCAGGAATGATATCATTTTATGTGTTCTTGCAAGCATTTAGTTTTTCCATATTTTTATCTCTTAGAGATGAAATTGTTACTTCCCTAACTTCTAATGATTTTGGATATATTTTATATTATTTTATGTCATTGTTATGAAATGTCTTCTCATATATTTTTCAAGTTTTCAGATGGAATTGGTTGTTTTTAAATTGTATAACTTTGGTACTTCATACTACATTTTGACAGGAGGTCTATCTGAAATATAAGGAATGTAAATATTGTCTTTTACTTTATTATTTCTCAATTAATCTATCATGTTCCCTAGTTACATGTGTTTTCTTCAAAAGATAAATCATGAAGTATTCTGAACACTTGATATACTTATTTATTTATTTATTTATTTATTTGAGACAGGTTTCTCAGTAGCCTTGGAGTTTATCCTAGAACTAGCTCTTGTTGACCAGAATGGCCTTGAACACATAGAGATCTGTCTGCCTCTGTGTCCCAAGTGCTGGTATTAAAGGCATGTGGCACTATTGCCCAGCTCATGATAAGCTTTTAAATATAGTAAAATGACCCATTCTCATTTACTATAATTAAAATATTTTATAGTTTTATTTTTGTCTTGTAATAAAAACCTCAAAATGACATTTTTCTCTCTTTTTGACACCCATCCATGTATAAAAAGTAAATTTCTTATTCTAGTAAATATTGAGTGCTTATCATAATTTATATATTAAAGATATGCTAAATATAAAATGCCAAACTTGTACCATAGCAACATTCAATTTGGCTTTTTTTCTGTGAAACACAAAGTTTCAGTTTCTGCTTTATAAAAGGACTCTCCAAAGTTCCTTCACATGATTTATTTAATTTTCAAAGCCATTATGAAATTATTTTTTAATTTTAACCTGAATTATTCTTTATTTCAAACATTTGACTACTTTATTGTGATAGTTCATAACGATAAAAGAGTAAATTATAGAAATACAAGATAACACACGGATAATTAATGGATAAAAGTGGGCCAAAATGTTCAAAGTTGTTCAGTCATTTCCTTTGTAGAATTAGTCACATAATTTTTCTTTTATATTCAAGATCAACGGAAATGCACTGACCCAAAAGACAAGTTATTTACCTGAGTAAGAGTTTTTGAAATGACAATATTTTTTCTTTCTGCTTCTCAAGATAGAGCCTGAAAAACTGACAACTTTCAGAGGATTGGAAATAAGTATAAAAAATAAGAATTTTGATAACTTGGGAGGTGACAAAAACAAATTCCGACAGATCACTAAAGACTGAGACATGGTATATAATTAGTGGGAAGTATAAACAGCTATTTTAAAGAGATTTTCATCATTGTTCAAATTAATATGAAACCTATTTAGGCACATTTTCCTTGACATTCTTTTCTACATAAAATGGTGGACTTCTGGTTTATTAAAACTCTAACTTTAGATAAGTGTAATGCAAAAGTTTATTCTAGCTAATAATATTCATAAATTAACATTCTGAAATATCAGAGAGGCAGAGACTTTCAACTACTACTGTGTGGTGGCAGTATTTACAGAGAGAAAATTAACAGACAAACTTGACTTATTACACCTGGGCCTTGCCTATCTTTGCGCACTGTGTAGCCGATAAGTCCTCTCGCTTTGCATGCAGTTAGGCCAGTTGAGATTGATTGCCTGAAGGTTAGCTCCGTGATTGACAGAGACTCATCAGGAATTTGTAATAAGGATACACTCATGTGGTTTGTATTTTCTCTTTTTTTTTAATTGATTTTTATTGAGCTCTGCATTTTTCTCTTCTCCCCTCCCTGCCTCTCCCCTCCCCTTAAACTCTTAACAATAGATTATGGTTACCAGCATATGGTCTCCAGTAATTTATGCATTGTGAAATACCTGCCTGTTTTTTGTGTGGAATACATGTATCGTCCATGAGTGAGAGGCCGGGCATACATTTGCACAGAGCAGAGAACTTCAGACATTCTGCCCCATCTTTCTCTACTTTATTCCCTTGAGGCATGCTCTCTTACTTGTAAGTAGAACTTACCTGGCAGTTCATCCCTGAGAAATCGTCTTGATTCTCCTCTCAGCTGTTATTAACTGAATAGAATTCGTTCTTGACGGGTAAGACTAAGATGTCTGAGACACATTGGTGTGTCAACTGGTGCTGACATGGTCCAGGTCTTGTTTAGGCAGTCATATTATGGTTTTTATGGCTGTAGCTTCTTTTAATATCTGAAAGCCAGAATCAACGAGCAGATTTCCACTTTCAACTTTTGAAAATGGTGTCTGTGTCTCTGCCTCACTTTCCTTGATTAAATTCAACATTTTTTTGACCACTTAAATTGTCTTGATAATTAAGAAAAAAGAATATACATCCTTCACTATTAACTCCAGTTTAATTTTTCTTTTTATTTTTTTTAAAATTTAAGTGTCTTTGGCATAGTACAAAAGTCGACATCATGTTTATTTGAAAATGTATGGAAATGTAAAATAAAAAATAGTAACTCTCTAAATGTTTTCTGGTTTATATAAAACTAGTGTAAAAAAGAATTAAGACATGGAGTGCTATTTTACTATTAATAGTGAAACAGAAATAGCCATACACGTATAGTGAAATATCTAATCTGCCAGACAAATGGCTAAAATATCTCAAATAACAGATTTCATCCAAAGGTTTTCTGAAGGTATCAAACAATTAGAGCATATATTCCCAAAGCCCTTTATGATTAAGGTGATTGAAAATTGTCAGATAAGATCTTGCAATTCTACACAAACAAGTGAAACAAAATAAAGGGGAAATAGCACACAGCAAAACAGAAACAGGTGAGCAGGAACACGAATTTTGTTTGTTTGAAAGAATGATATATATGTAAAGTTTTACATCATTCTGAATTAATATTAATGTAAGACATATTTATTGTGATATACATCTTTTAATCATTTGTCCCGTTTCAGTTGTGATGCAATATTCTTGCAAAAGCAAATTAAAAGGAAAGAAAGAGTTTTACTTTGTTTTACATTTGAGGTTCCAGTTCACACTGCATCCAAAGTGTAAAACTAGGAGGAATGGACACTTATGATCAACTCCTCTCTCTTTTATAGAGTCTATCATCTCAACCCAGGAAAATGCACCCACAATTGGCAGGCCTCCGCCTTAATTGACCTAGTAAGATAATACTCTACAGGTATGGCGTTTAGTCCATTTTCTTTGAAGCTAGACATCATCAAGATGACAAGTGAGATAAGCACACAATATACTACAAAAATTCAGACAAGTTGTGTAGGAGGTCTGTGGGACCCTGTCCTCCCTGATCCTTGAGACCAAAATACTGGATGCAAATAATGTTTACGCTAACCAGCTAAGCTTCCTGCTAGTTCCGTCCTTGGTTCTGCTACAGCCTGGTACATTAGCCTGAGGGATCTATTTTTCTTTAAAATGGTAATTTCTCAACCTGCCTCAAAGAAGCTCAGGCACCAAGGCCTATCTAACCTGTCTGACATTGCCTTGAACCCTCGACTACCTGCCTGGGGAAAAACTCCCACAAAGGCCAGTTTCCCCAGCCCCTTCTGGGTGGGAGGAGTTTTCCTTTACTGGGGTCTTTATTCTCCTTCCTGCTTTTGTTGGGAGGAGGCCTTGCCCTTTTGATCCTGGTTGCCCACTGGTATAAATACCCGACTTGAGTTTAATAAAGTTGCCATTTACTCTTGGTAAATGAGCAAAGGTCTCTTTTTTGTGTGTGTCTGTTTTTAACCCTCAGGACAATCGTCCATTCTCGTGGGCCCGAGTTCGGGAAGGCACGCGCCTGAATCGGGTGTGGTTATCCACTGGAAGGCGGGGTCTAACAGAGGTCCTCCTGTTTGTGTGTTGCTTTCATTGGTTAATCAATAAAGAAACTGTTTGGCCTGATAGGGCAAAACTTAGCTAGATGGAGAAGACAGAACTGAATTCTGAGAGGAAGGAAGCAGAGTCAGTGAGAGCCGCCGTGGAACTGCCAGGTCAGACATGGTGAATCTTTCCTGGTAAGTCATGACCTCATGGTGATATACAGATTAGCAAAAAATGGGTAAAATTAAGATGTAAGAATTTAACCAATAGGAAGTTAGAGCTAACAGGCCAGGTAGTGTTTAAATGAATGCAGTTTCTGTGTGATTATTTTGGGTGTAAGCTAGCCAGGCGGCCGGGACGAAAAGCAGGTCCTCTCTCCTTCAAATAAATTGACTAAAATATGAAAGAAAATTTTTTCCATGGACAAATATCAATTTTGATAATTTTGCTCTTTCCATATGCAATCACATAGAACAATCTTTATACCAGATGTGAAATATCACAATTTTCTGTACATTTTAGTTGAATCTAAGAAAAATAGAAAAATAAATAAATAAATAAAAGATAAATAGAGAATTTCGCTTATACAGTAGAATTGCCTTACAATATTATTTTTTCACTTTTTCTTGTCATTTGTAAGTTGGTATGGTAGCATACACCTTTAGCCACGGTATTTTAGAGACTGAGAAAGAAAGCTCTCTCTGAGTCTGAGTTAGGTCTCTTCCAAAGAGTGAGTTCGAGTTCATGTAGGTCCACGTAGAGAGACTTTCCCAAAGCTCATAATAATTTGTAATATAGGAACTCAAATTTTACATATGTGTATTCATAGATTACAAAGATTAATTGGTTTAAGTTGTTTCTAGTGGTTTTTATTATCAGAACACTTTTCTTTGTATTGTGTATATACTTAGTATATAAATACGGGCTTTGTAATTCAAATTCTCTAAAGTCCTACTAATTGAAAATGTAGTAGATGTGAATTTATACAATGTATTTATAAGTGAACTTCAAAAGAATTATTTTTATAATTATAATATGTATTTTGAATATATACAATACAATATTTTCATCTTGAAAACAATTACTGAAAATATTAATATGTGTCACCATTCTAAGATTATTGCTGAAAAAGGAGACTAAACAAAAGATTTTTTTATGATTTTTACACTTTTCCAGTCAAATCTTAAATTGGAAAAAAGTGACAGTCCCTTTATACATTACGAAAAAGGAAAACTTTCCAAGCATTTGCTTTCATGTATACCTTCTGCTCTCACAGTCCCCAGTCACGTTCTTCAGTATGAGGCATTTTGGATGCTAGAATAATTTTAAAGATTTATGAAAATAAGAATTATTCATGATGAAAAATATCAAGTCTTTTCTGCTTCCTTTGCCATCTGTCCTTCTGTTTGACCTGCTCTCTTGGTCATCTGGGCTCTGATGAAAATCTCTGAGAAGAACTGTCGTCCTACCCAGATAGGAATCATCTTGAAAATCCCAACTGCAGCTGTGCTCAAACAGCTCCTGACACAGACTGTTGACAAGTCCCCTGTGCTGCAAACTCCGTGACTCTCTGAGGTTGCTGACTACTGCAGCTGCTCTTTAACTTTTATTTTCATCAAATGTATGTGTCTGATTGTCATATTCAAGCTTATAGCTTTGTGTTTTACATATTTAAATTGGCATTTTAATTTCTACATGGATTGTTTTCAAAGATTTCTTATATCAAACTTGTGTCTTATATCATACACTCTAAATTTTTAAAGTCTCTTGTTACCAAAATATGCCAAAGAAGCATTATTTTCTTTCTTTGTAAAATTTAAAGATGAGGCTATAAACCTCATTTAAAATACTCAGTTTCAAATGTAATTATTTTTTGGAGACATTTTAGTCTGGTATAAACATTTTCTCCAGAAAAAATAGATATATAGTTTCAGAACCACAGCAAAAATTTCAAGATACTTCCTGCTTCATAACTTTTGTACACAATACTGCATGTACATGAAACATATACAAAAAGCAGCATGTATTAAGTTGTACTCATATGGTACAATCAGTATATGTATTAACTAAGTAATTAATTATGAAAAACATCTGGTACATACATTTTGTGTATATCCATTATTTATTATTTTATATTATTTGTTATAAAATAGTTATCTTGATGGATAAATTATGCATTTTTGGAGCTAGAATATTTTCTTTTCACCTCAGAAGTTATTTCTAAAAGCCTACTGGATTTTATGAACTGGCCCTGTCTTCTGCTTCCAGTTGAGTTATGTAGGACAATGGCAGATGGTAGCCATGAAAAGTGACACCAAACACAAGAAAACATTAGAATCAAAAGTTTAAGTCATCTAAAGCCTGAGAAATCAAGAAGAGAACATAGACATATATGTTCTAAGTGTGAAAACAAGAAAACTTTCACAAACATTGTAATATGTAGAAACCTGAGTCAGAACAAATACCCAATAGTAAGACACTGGCCCCTATTTTAATCCTCTTAGAAAATAAGTACTTTCTCTGTGTTGGTTTACCCATATCTAGAGGAAAATACAGCATTTTGTGTATTCTGTGTGTATGTATACTTTTGTGGTATATACATGTGTGCTCACATGTGTCAAGGCCAAAAGATTTAATATGTCATGCATCATATTAGCCCTTGAGAGAAGATTTTGTCCTGAACCTAGAGGGATGTTGGTGGATAGAAAGCTGTATTAACCCTTCTGTGAATCCTCCATAGTGCTGGGCTACTGAACCATGCAGGTTCATCATGATTTGTGATTTTACAGGGGCTCATAAAGCTGATCTGTGGTGTTTAAACTTATGCACCAGTGCGTCTTAAATCATCTGAGTCATCTATCCAGGTCTTAAAACCACAAGGGCTAAAGGACCACACCCAAAAGTAAGGCACACATATAATGCATGTTAACTAGAAATTTTTAGGTAAGTTGTTCATTGCAATAGGATAAGAGACTCTTTCACTAATGTCATTGGTAATTAAGTCAACAAAATAAAATTCTTTGGTTGACCCATGAAAAGTAAAGTGGACAATTCAGTGCCTGACATGTAACAGATAAGTAACAAATCTTTTAAAGTAATTGTTGAACACTATATGATAGCTACAGAAGTCTCTGTAGCAACCAAAATGCCATCGAGTTTCAGATCCATCAATATTGAGACTATTGGAAATATTGGGGAGATTTATTTGTTTCATTTGTAATTATAAATATCTTTAGATATGTCTTGAACTATTGAATGGAAGAGCAGCCAATTTCTCTTACCAGATCTATGCTGTACGGACTTAAAAATTTTTAAAAAACTTGGTCAGGAGCTGGGTAAGATACTGGCTTTGAGCTCTCTGTAGCATCAAGAGTTAGCTGGAAACTGGAACCTTTGCAGAAGAACAGGAAAAAAAAAGCTGTCCCAAGCAGCTAGCCACCTGTAAACACCCAGCTTTGTGGTCAAGACAGGAAGTAACTGCTTGGGGAAATGGTGGGGGGCATGCACAAAAGGAAAAGTATTCCATACTCTGTACTGCAGAAGTAGTCCATATCCTGTACTCAGAAAACCAACCCCCTTGATCATAAGTAACCTTGGCTAGCAGTTTTTGCCTATATATTTCAACCCCAAGTGAGGAGTGGGAGCTCCCAGATAGCTGGACAAGGTGCATGTGTGCAAAGTAAACCTTGCTTTTGCATTCTGGACTTGACTGGATTCTGGTGATGTCCCTCTGGGGGTCTCAACTTGGGCACAATGATGCCATAGCACTGTGTCTTAGCATTTACACTCATAGCATTTTTTTTAAAATATTACATCATATGCCTCATGTTTTTTCATGTTTAGTGGTCAGAATTATATAAGGGATGTCACATGAAACGAATGGTTTATAAATGCCTTCTCATTTTAGAAATTTAACACAATGAAAGTGAGACATAGGCAATGTTTTGTGTCTGTGGTATTGAGTAGATTCTGAAGGTCTCTAATTGTCACTAATCCTATAAGATGTGTGACGACTTTGTATCCACTCCTCTTTTGATACCGTCTAAGCTTTCTTTTATTACATACTTCTGTATTATTGATGTGTCAATTGTGATAAAACACTAAAACCAAGGCAACTTATAGGGAAAAAATGAGTTTATTTGGGCTTATTGTTCCAGAGAAATAAAAGACCATCATCATTGCAGAAAGGCATAACAGAAAGCAGCAGGCAGCGGGTGGCTGAGAGTTCATATTTTCAAGCCACAACCACAGAGCAAAGATAATGGGCCAAAAATAGTTCTTCAAAGCCTCCTTGAAGAGATATTCATCCTCCAATATGGCCCCACCTGAACAAATCCAAACAAAGACACCAGCCTAGTGCCCAAGTGTCTGAAACACTAAAACTACTACATTATCGTATTTGAATTACCTTTTGTTATGCTTCTCAAGAATTTAATGATTTCGTTATGTTGTGTGTATGAATATTTTCCTTGCATGTTTGTATGAGAATCGCATTTGCCAAGGTCTTGGAAGTCAGGAAAGGGTGTATAATCATCCTGGACTTAGCTTTGTAAGTAAGTGAGTAGCCATGTGAGTAGCCATGTGAGTGATGGAGATCTAACCGTGGTCCTCGAGAAAAGTAGCCAGTGCTCTTACCACTGATCCATCACTCCATCGTCTTTTCATGATTATGTTTTAACCATTTCAGTCAACAAATATTAAACTCATTCAGGTTTTAAAAGAAAAAAGAAATCCACGATACACCATAAAAAATAGAACATATCTTGCTTATAAACTACTCGTTAGAATAGAGAATTAGGTCACATTGACCCGGCATGCACTTTTAATCAGAAATGTGTATTATGTCCTTGAGTAAGCAATTATCCAACCTTTAAAATATGAAAAAGGCATTCTGTCCTGAACTAAATGGAATATATCTAATTTTTTCACACTATCTTGCCATTCAAAGAATCTCTCCTAATAAAGACAAACTTTCTCAGTAACCTTAGATGTTAAAATTCATAAGCAATTAATATCAAAATTTGAGATGCATTTTCATTTAAAGCATTTGAAATGACATTGAGATAGAACCAATCAAGGCAGTTATTTCTGTCTGGCCTAGACTTCACTCTACAAAAAATTGTGAATGCATGAAGTAGACATGAAAGTCATTCATGCTTACCTGACCATCTGTCCTCTCATATGAATCTCTACCTTATCTTTAAGGTGGAAAATCTAATTCAATTTTTATTCTATTTGTAGAGACTCAAGTCCTCCAACACTACAAATGGCATCAGATAAAAAAGTATTGTTTCAAATAAAAGAAAACCTTGTTTAACAATTTTTAAAAAACTGATGAAGACACTGTGCATTATGGAAATAACAGCACCACATATCCGGGCTTATTGGGTGAAAGTATTTTAGAAGAAAATGAAGTATGAATGGCCTTCGTTGTAGCTTGTTGAACAAAATAAAGAGCTTCAGAATATATAGCTCTATCCATCTATATTTTCATGTATCCATGTTTTATGTATTATAACTACATTTACATATTATCTACATACAGAGACAACAGTCCCTGGAGATAAAGATAGAAGAATTGCAATAGTGAGTGAAAATGACTACCTAATCATTAGTAGATAATTGTGTATTTAAATTTTCAAATTTTCTCTCTAGGTAAAAATATGATTTGTATAATGTACCAGACAGTATTGCATTTCTTTAAAATTTATTTAAATGTTCAAGCAGCAAATGAAAAAAAATATTTGAAGCCAAAAGAATAATGCAAATTTGTTCTTTCATAGCATCATTTAACATTACATAAATGAATGTCTTAGAGTAACATTCTCACATTTAAAGTAACAGAACTTCAACTGCAGAAACGGCTCCATAAGATTTGTCGGAGGACATGTTTGTTGGACATTTTTATTCATTACGGATTGATATAGGTGCTTCTTCTCTTAGACACGTGAGACAGATTGCCCTGGGAGATATAAAAAGGGTGTCTGAATGTGAACCTGAAAGCAATTCCATAGACAACTTCTCCCATGACACATGACCATGCTTGTTTAATTTCTTTCCTGGCTCTCCTTCATAGTAGATATCAACCAGTAAGATGAGAAAACAACAACATCAAAAAACCAAACCTGATTTTTCTCCTAAACTTGCTTTTTGTCAGTGTTTTATCATAGCAATAGAGAAGCAATCCAGAACAGCAGGAAACTTCACAAATCCAATAATCTAAACATGTGCAACTTACTTAGTTTTAATCTTATGTGTGTGTGTGTGTGTTTAAATATATATAATATATATGTTTTAAAGAAAATATAAAATACTAAATTTGGTTCCAGGAGAAAAACATTCAGAATGGTGTATGCATTTTTAAATAACTGGGAGAAACTAAAGTACACATTAGCACATGATTTCTAAGACACATTAGGAATGGCTTTTAAGTATTGATTATTCTTGCATTGATAATACACACCAGTGCATGACTATATAGCGTAATTCAGTTATATTGATTTTTAATATACCTTCTAGTTTAGTCATATATAACTATATTTTGAGTTATGTTATATCTGCCCTTTGTAGTCCTCCTCAGTGACTGTCTTGAACTAGAAAAAGGAAGAAGCGTCTAATATGGTGTAAGTCACCAGCGTCTAATATAACTGTGTTACAATTGATGAGTTATAAATAAAAACTACAGTAACTGAAAATTTTGAGGATATGTTTAGTCATTTTTCCAATACTCAATCTCTGTGGGTTAAATACATTGAAAAGATTCCTTAGCTGTACTACAAAACATTTTAAATATCTCAACTTTTGTTTCCCATTTTATTTTATAGATCAGCTGCTTATGTTGCCTTCCATATGAGAAAAACAGTTTATAACCATTAATGTTCTCACAAATACCTAAGATGAAAATGCACTTACTAGAGCCCTCATCTGAAATGCTACCAGTTACATAAAGATGAATCTTACAGTGGCAATACATACTCTGTGATTTTCATAGTTTTGTGGACTTCTTAATGATTGTAAATAATTATTTTTAATCCCTACCATGAAAACAAAGCAAATGACACTTAGAGTCTAAAGCCTCTCAAGTAAAATGACTTTGTGCACAATGACATTCAAAATTTTCAATGAAGTTCTAACATTTCCTGTTTAGTTTGGCAAGACTGTCTGCTGGTTAAGGCAATTGCTACCAATATTGAAGATCTGAGTTCAATTTCCAATTTGACTTGGCGGAAGGAAATAATTAACTATATATTCACCATTGCACCTAAACTTACATACACTTACATCCATATACACACAGACATGTGAAAGTTAAATTAATAAAAAATACAGTTTAACGTTGATTACCTTATGTGCATGTCTTTTTTTTTTGTGGCATGTATGTCTTTACCACCAGTAAACAGGGCCTGCATAGGCCACAAAGGACATTAGACTCACAAATACCAGGGTTACAGTTATTCCCACATGGGTGCTGGGATTCAGTCTGGCTCCTCTGGAACAGTTCTTGTCCTCTGAATTATATCTTCAGTCTCTAAAGTTAATATTGTTTTAATGTCCTATGTCAGACTTTGAGACAGATTTGTGAGGGCACATTCCTTGTTACAGATTTATCCATTTTGGGGGCGATGCAAATAGTCCAGAAAGAACATGAAAATAGTAGAACTAAAAGTCAAAAGGCATCATTAGCTCAGCAAGTTAATTCTATTATCTCAGGGCTGTAGCTATTTCTTATTTTCAAACATCATTTTAATTCAAATTTTCTATATGTAAGTCAACATAATCAGATAAACTTAACTTATAAAATGTAACATGGCCAAAACACAACAGAACATATGAAATTTGGAAAAGATATGGCAGCACTGAATTATTGCTAGTAAGAAAGTTACTGCCCCTATCACTGTGGGAACTAGTGGCTAAAAAAATCAATCTATCACAATATCCAGCTATATCATCCTTGCACATGTACTTAAAGGACTCTACATCTCTACATCTTACCACAGAGCTGTTTGTTCATCCATGCTCATGGTTATTCTATTTATGATAGCCATGAATTGAAAATTCCCTAGATATGTATTAACTGATAAAAGGATAGTGAGAATTGGCTATGCAATAAGAAAAAAATGATATTATAAAATGTGCAGTTAAATGGATGGAGCTAGAAAATAAGTCATTCCGAGTGAGATAAGGAATACTGCCAAGGACAAAATATTTTATGTTTATTGATAAACAGGATTCTAGATTTTAAGGACTAGATACGTGTGTTTCAGTTAGAACAACCACAGAGTTTAGGTAGCTAGTAAAGGATAAGGCGAAAGGGAACCATCAAAGAAAGGGTAGTGTTACTAGCACAGAGTGTTTCAAAGAGATTCAAGGGAAACTAGAACAGGAGATGAAATGGAAAGAAGATGGGGGTGCTGGATTGAAGAGAGAATATGGGGAAGGATAGCTAATGCCAAAATCCTTTGAAAAGCCTTATGAAAACGTATTACTATGGAAGTCACCTAAACATATAATACATGCGTGCGTGTGTGTATGTGTGTGTATGCATGTATGTATATACATATATATCCGAAGATAAATCAAATGGGGTCATCATATAATGAAGAAGAAGGCTGGTCCCAACTAAGCATCTTATGCTGCCAATTAAAAGTTCCATTGCTATGAATGGGTGACATCTTGCTGAGTCATTAGCCAAAGGGTTTCCATAAATCAACTTCAAATATCACAAGTTTTTTTTCCAAGGCTACTGGTTACCCTTCAAAACCTGATTGTTAAGACCTATTGCTGAAGAAACCCTTTTTTATGTTGTGGAATACGACATTGAACATGAAAAAAAAATGAAGTGATTCCCAATTAAAATATTTATCCTGGTTGAATAGCATTTATGATAATGGAAAGCACTTTTCTTACTACAGGAGAAAAGTACGCACAAAATCACCTAGCTACAAATCGTGTGACCTACAAAAGGGACCTGCTGCAAAGATATATTAATTAAATAGAGGCAAAAGAGGTTACAGGAATTTTTGATTGGATTTAATGCTCATTCTGTGAGATCAAGTACATGTTTCACACTACTAAGGTGTTCAAGAGCCTGACTAAATAAGTCATGGACATAGCATAAAACCTGCACTATTATTCTGCTAAATGAACATACCAATAAAACGAATCCTAATCACATATTTCTATACTCACAGACCAGAGCATTTCTCAACCCTCAACAGAGAGACAGCTTCTTACACTAGATGGTATAAATACAGAGGACCACAATTGGACAGTGTAGAGTGAGAGACTTTGGATCTCTTGGAACTCGTTGGAATATCTTTACAAATCTCATTCCCTTAAGGGTCAGGCATCTATGTGGAGGGAGAAACAGAAAGATCATATGAGTTACAGGTGGCAAATGACTCCAAGAAAACAGAACTATTCAGACACCTAGAACTTCAGAGAGACTTTGATGGTATAAAGAAGAGCTACACGGGTCTAAACCTGAAAATGCTGCCTTGGAGAAGCAGAAGTTGACACAACATCCCACCCCTAACCAATAAACTCTTTTCAGCTAATTCCTGATGGGAAAGGTAAAATCAGTGTTGTCATTTGTACTGTCATGGGGTGTTTCAACCACACTCCAAGGAAGGCTCCATGCCCATTTGATCAACAGCAAAGATTTTTTGACTTACAGTTTTTTGTTTTTCTTGATGACTGCTATGTTTCATGAGAGAGAGAGAGAGAGAGAGAGAGAGAGAGAGAGAGAGAGAGAGAGAGAGAGAGAGAGAGAGAGAGAAGGATCTGGGCATCGTAGAGAAAGGGGGAAGAATATGATCAAAATATACTTCAGGGGAGAATTTGTATATGTAGACTCAGACATAGACAGCAAGTGAAGGTATAATGCATGGTTTGGAGGAAGAAATAGAATAGGGGAAATTGTGTAATTATATTATAAATTTATAATAAAGGATAGTTAATATAAGGGAAATACTAAGATAAAATAGAAGATTTTCATAAAACAGACAATTTTAGAAGAAAAAAAGAGCATTATATACATAGGTGTGCTTCTATGCAGGCATGCATGTGTGAGGACCTGTGTGTGTGTTTGTGTTTGTGTGTGTAGAGGACACAAGGACCCTGTGACACAGATAGTACTTGAGAAACCAGGAATATTAAGCATCCAGGATTTTGTTTTGAATTAAAGGAGTTAAAACCTGTTTTCACCCATAAGTTAGGAGGACATCTTATTTATAATTTAATGATCTTTGTTATCTGTAGGTTCGGGAATCACCATATCTTCCAGACTATTCTGCTTGTCCCAGACTCCTAAGCATTGTTTCTGAGTTATGAGAACACATTCTTCTGAAAGCAGTCCCATGTACTCTGCAAAACAGGCCACTATTATGCTTCTCCCAAACCCTTCCTCTGTGAGCATCATTTCCCATTCAACAGAACCTACTCTTATGGAAGAAGTCACAGGTACTTTGCAAAGGACATGTATTTTGCAAACTTGTTTCAGTGTAGTCATGTCTTTTGGGATAATTTTCACGAGGAAATCTTTTCCCGATTTTGTACTGTGTGTAAATACATTAAAAATAAATGCCTGGAATAAGAAGTTTGAGTCAGCACCAGCCAACTCAGCTGTTGAACTGGATTTCCTCATGACACATGAGGATCCTTAGTCTGGAAACACTAGTGTTTAGAGGGACATCACATGTATGTATGTTTGTGTATGTGTGTTTATAGTATAAAATGTAAGGCCACCTTTCTTTATGTCATTACCTAGTAAGGAGAGCAAGATGATTAGGACAAAAATGTATTCTTTAGCCTACTAATTTTCACAAATACTTGACACAGGCTATGATCATCTGTGAGGAGGCCACCTTGTTTGAGGGAATCCCTCTATTGCATTGGCCTGCAGGCAGACTTGATTGAAAATTGATATCAGAGATAGGATATGGTGGGCAATGCCGTCCCTGGGCACGTAGTTCTGGGGTATATCAGGAATTCTAAAAAGCAAGCCAAAAGGAGCAAGCTTAGCAGCATGAAGCAATGGCCTCTGTTTTAGTTCCTGCATCCAGCTTTCTGTCTCGGCTTCCCCTGGTGATGGTTTGTAACTTGCTCGCCAAATAATCCCACTCCTTTCCAAGTTGCTTTTGGTCATGGTGTTTAGCACGGCAATAGAAACCTAACAAGTACACTCTTGCTCAGGGCAGAAGCACATTACCAGGAAAAGACACTGGCCTTTTTTTCTTGTGATGATGTTATTAAAACTTTTGCCACTTCATTTTGTACTGAACAGTAGCACCTAAAAATTGGTTCTCTAAATTTATCACAAAAAAAGCAACGCTACTACCCAGCTGTTCTTTTGTCATTATGGGCCCTAATCACAGGATGATATATTGCTCGTACTATTAAATTTTAACTTATGTTCTAACCTCAGGATTACTGACAGTAGCAGTGAGGGACACAGCTCTACAATGCAGCTCAAAACCTGAGCTGGTGTTTGCCTTTATCCTCTGAAACGGTCACTTTAAGATCTTAACTTTTCGGACCTCGGATCCCATTTATAATCAAGTCTCTTGTAAACCCTAAAATGACTCCCAAGAAGAGATCGATCCCCAGATTGTTCTCTGGACAGAGGAGAGGGTGCCTGAACCGGCCTTGGCCTATAACCATACTGATGAAGATTTTGCTTATCACCATAGATCCTTCATCCGATGATGGATGGCGATACAGACGGAGACCCACATTGGAGCACCGGACTGAGCCCCCCATGGTCCAAATGAGGAGCAGAAGGACGAAGAACATGAAAAAAACTCAGGACTGCGAGGGGTGCGATCACCCACTGATACAAGGGGACTGATCTAATGAGAGTTCACCAAGGCCAGTTGGACTGGGACTGAACGAGCACGTGATCCAACCAGATTTTCTGAATGTGGCCGGATTCTCTGAATGTGGCTGGCCCAGAGCTTTTCTGAAAAGCCATTGACAATGACACTGGGACTTGTTTCCTCTGCATATACTGGATTTTGGGGATCCAGTCTGTTTGGATACTCACCTTCCTGGACCTGGAGGGAGGGGGGAGGAACTTGAACTTCCCACAGGGCTGGAAGCCCTGACTGCTCTTAGGGATGGAGAGGGAGGAGTGGGGGGGAGTGGGAGGGTGTTGGGAGGAGTGGCGGAAATGGAAGCTTTCATAATTTAATAAACTTTAAAAAAAAAAGATCTTAACTTTTACTGCAAGAAAAGTAATTTTAGCATAGTCAGTATGAAGTAAAGTTGAGTTTATTAGTTAACGCCATGATGAACTCATAAGACTTTATTTAGAATTAATCACCAATGTTTATAGAAATGTGCACACAAATGTTACTAGGATAAATATAGAACATGAATTTGTGGCTTTGGAATTCATGTCCACAAATAATATAAATTGATTTAAAGAATAAACAATCAACAGAAGTGACATTTCAAAATTTAATTAAAAACCATGCACTGTACCTTAAGGCATTTCATCTTCAACCTGAGAATGCTGTATGAGGCCTGATGTTCAAGTTTATGATGAGAGATGGATACTGTTATATTTAGGCTAAAGGATCTCATTTAGTCTGGTCATAAGCTATCATGCCCCATATCTTGTTGATTCTATTGGTGACATTACACAGAAAAGAATGTATTTAAAAAAAAAGTTCGCAATTATTTTCAGGTGTTCCAGTAAGAAGTCTAAGATTGAGTATCTTTCATCATGTCACAGTAATGTTGGAACCTCATCGACTATAAATATCCTTAAAACGGACATTTTTCTTTAACACTTTAGAATTTAAATCATCTTGCTTTATACTAGCAGACAAAATAGTGAAATCATTTCCATGCTTCATTACTCTAAATCATCTTCATCCTTGGGTCTTCTCAGCTCAAATTCATAATCTGCAGGATTTAACATCTCAGTGGGCAAAGGGCCGGATTCATCCATAGGATATAGAGCGCAAAAAATTATATATATGTAATCAATAAATGCTAATTTACTCTTGCCATTTTCGGTTTTTGAAGTTTTAGATGATTTACAGGTTGACATACAAAGCATTGTGATAAAGCAATGACTAAGACACTAATTGTTATGTTTGGAAGGCAGAAGGAATTTATTGTTCCCATGGGGAAGGAAAATCAAACATAATGAATTTCAGCCCTGAGTTCATAGTCACTCATTTTCTTCTTGAAGAATTCAAACTGTTCTTCTACACAAGAAAATAAAATTTCAGCAGTTTAATTTCTTATAATTAAAATATTAAAATACACATATTTAAAATGGTAAAAGGTGGAAGGAAACCACGTCACGGTGGGAACTCTATCTCTTTCGTACAGGCTTTGCTTTGGCAAACAATAAGCATAAATTGACTCACTTGCTCTCTGGAAAATTATGACAGCATTAGGTAATAAAACATTCCTGAGATATACAGATGTGTATGGCACTGGCAGTGAAATTAGGGAATTTTAGTGAGTTTACAGTCACTTTTTCTAATATTGTCAAAATGCTAAATAACAGATAATTTTCTGTAGTAAAGTTTGTTTCATATCATTTAAGAGTCTCAACATTTAATATTAATATTGGAATAAGCTGTTTGGATAAAAGCTATTCTATGATTTTAAATATAATGATTCAGGAAAATCAACCAGGGGTATGAAATGTGTTTATTCGCTAACTGGTTATGTTAATTTTGTTTGCTTTGGTCAAACAGCCCAGAGGAAGACAAATTTTGCAGATTACTGTAGATACAGTCATCATGGGCAGAAAGGAAGGCACAGAAGCAGAAGCCTGAGGCAACTGGTCACATAAAAAGGAGAAAGCAAAAGGCAGACAGGAAGTGTAGCTGCAGAACATTCCTCATGGCCTGCCCTCAGTATGAAGTTCTACAATTTTTTAAAATGATACCACCATCTGGCAAGCACGTTTTCAAATACATGAGCCTACTTGGGTATTTAACATTCAAACCACATCCATAAGAGTTAACATTTTCGCCAATAATCTAGACTGTAATGTGACATTTGGTTCATGATGATGTCTTCCTTTAAACAACCATAAAGTTTTCAGATTAGTTCCCATTGTATATTTAGTATTTTGGTGTGTGGAAGTACTTTTCAACTTCAAGGGCAGCATGATGCTTTATAATTTGGATCCAGAGTCTTTACAAATACAATCAAATTCACGTCACTGAGGTGGATTGCAATCCACTATGCCTGGTGTCCTCATAAAGTAAACATAAACTCAGGCTGTGGCAGTGTCTTAGTCACAGGGAATCTGATTGGCATATACGTGTCCCTAGATTTGATCCCTAACACACAAAGAAAGGGAAAGGAAGAGAAGGGAAGGAGAGGAGTAAGCATGGAAGAAAATGGGGGCAGAAAAAGGCCTGCAGTAATGCCTTACACAAATCCTTCTCTTATAGATAGCAAAAGAAAGTAGCACTGCCTGCTCTGTGTTCTCAGACTACTGCCCCCAGGGTACGAAACAATGATCTCCTGTTATGTGCTGACATGCACAACTTGGTAGTACTTTGCAAGTAGCCTGAGGAAACTAAAACATGGATTTCTAAGAAGGAATGCTCTGGAGATCGAGAGGGCAAGAACGAAGGATTAATGAGTTAGTATCCAGAACGTTTTTAATTTACAAAGAGCAGATGCATTTAATATCATCACTATTTTCATGAAAAAGGCCCGACTTCCAGATCTCCTAAGAAAAATACATAAAAACTTTAATAAATGTTTCTAGCTGAAAAACTGCATTTCCTCAATTCTGTGTTCTGCTTACTGCCATTCTGGTTCCATCATACATTTGTCTTCACGGAGATATTGCAACTCAAGTTTATTTCTCTAATCATATTACATGTTAAAAGGAATTTAACTAATTCTCGGGAGAATTTTAGACACATATGAAACTCAGAAACATTAAATTACTCTACAGTTTGCTGACTGTTACTTGCTACTGTAATTCGTTCTTCCCTATATAACGACAAAAAGCTTCTTGTTTATCAGGTAACATTTGTGAAAAGAGAAGGAATGAGGGAAAAGACTACTACTGGTTCAAACACACTTTTTTTTGTTTGTTTGCTTTTGGGGACAGTCAAATGCACATTTGTTGAGTTACTATTACAGGCTCACTTGTAGAGCTGTAAACTTCATTCACTGATTTCCTAAGCCTTAGTGTCTCTGTATCAGAGTTAGGTAGGGGCTTTCAATAGGTAGTTGATGTCAACAACATTCATAAAGACAGAGTACTGATACCAAAGGACTTGTGTTGTTCTAAGAAAAAGAGTACCTCAGAGAAAGTTAGCTTTATGAGAGATCAGGAAGAAGCTACCTGTTTACAAACCAGAGGGTCTACACAGACCGTCCCTCATTTTATTCTTGACCTCTGAGCCTCCAGAAGTATGCAAAATAAGATTCTGTTGTTCGCAACACCCAATTGTTGGTATTTTGTTGTTGAATCCCAAATTAATTAGAACAGGTAATTTTGGTTAGCCACACATGTTTACAATTCTTCTAATGATCGTTGAACCTCTGGGTGCTGTCTTCATCTACACCACAGACTACCTAGGACTGCCCTCTCTGTGTCTACACCACAGACTACGTAAGACTGCCCTCTCTGTGTCTACACCATGGACTACCTAGGACTGCCCTCTCTGTGTCTACACCACAGATTACTTAGGACTGCCCTCTCTGTGTCTACACCACAGACTACGTAAGACTGCCCTCTCTGTGTCTACACCATGGACGATCTAGGACTACCCTCTCTGTTTCTTCCATCTTCGTCACTGGATTGCACCCTCTTCTACTGGCTGCCTGAGGGAAGGAATACAACACAGACTGTTTTCACCTTTTAAGAGTGAGAAAGATATACACACCGCATGAGTGGAGAAGACTTTGATAGAGGCACCACATTTGGAAATTTCAGTAGAGAAATATACAGTTCTATTTGAGGAATTTTTCTGTGGACATTGCCTCATCCATTATAGTTTGCAGCTCACAGAAATAAAAACTCGTATGCGAAAGAAATGTCAGACATGTGTCAGTATATAGATTTGTACAAGAGAGAGTAATCTATGACTTCTGATTGTAGTGAGAACTGAAATCCACTGGCACTAAAAGCTTTGGGAACCCCAGAATGACTGGAACTGTAGGGTCATCAGCACATACTGATCGGTGCATTGAAGAAGGAAAGATCTAAGATCTTTTGACACTACTAAAAAAGCAAACAATTTTTCTTGTGTACCTGTTTCTTCATATGACAAGTTGTCCAAACAATGACTGGAGACCAGATAGGCAGCAACTCCCTTCTCTATATCCAGTACTGGCATGACTGAAAGAGAAGTGAAATTCATTTGTTCCTATAAGACAGTCTGTAAGACTCAGACATGGGAGCAAGGCAACAAAAACAAAACATGCTGGAGCTGGAGCGATGACAGAGTAGTTAAAAGCATTTGTTGTTCTTCCAAAAGACCATAGTTCAATTTCCAGCACTGACATTCATTGGCTTGCAATTGCCTGTAACCCCAGCACCAAGGATCTGACACCTCCTGACCTGGACACACATATACATGGGCCACACAAAATCACACATTTATAAAAATTAATTTTAGAAAGCACATGCACATTTGGGGTTCTATGTTTGCATAGTTAAAAACTAATTCCAAAGCAATATTTACAAATTGAGATATTACTGCATGTCATATGTGTTATAGTATATATTTATTCAACTTCTTTTCATATATGTCTTATACTATAAGTTTTATAGTATAAGATTTTTATATGCAATTTACTTAATATTTTAAACTCTTTAATTGTTTTATTTCATTAATACTTACAGATGTAAAATGATTTATTATTATATTTTATTTACATTTATCTGGTAACTAATGAAATTGCATGCATTTTCCTCTAGCTATTTGTTGTTCTTATTGGAAGCTATACTTCGAGTGTTGGATAAGCACAGTTTTTTATATTTATGTTACTATATAATTGCATCATTTTCTTATTCCACTTCCCTCTTCAAACACTCCCACGTACCTTTCCTTGCTCTCATTCAAATTCATTGCCTCTTTATGCATTAAGTATTGTTAAGATTTTGTTACTTTTCTACTGCATATAAATTACAAAATTTATAAATAAACCCTGTAGTTGCTTTGAAAGAAAATGTCCCCCAAAGGGTGTGGAAGCAATAAGAAGTATGGCCTTGTTGGAGGCAGTGTGTCACTGTGCAGGCGGACTTTAAGGTCTCATATGCTTTTACTCTTTCCTGTCACCTACAAGATGTAGGACTCTCAGCTATTTCTCCAGCGCCATGTCTGCTTGCACCCTGCCATATCCCACCACGATGATAATAAACTGAACCTGGAAAACTGTAAATCAGCCCAATTAAACGTTTTCTTTTATTTCAATTGTCAGGGTCATGGTACTTAGTTACAGTACAATAGTAGTGTAACTAAGACAAAACCTTAACCTTTATCTTATTCCTTGTCTTTCAGGACTCACTACCATTCTGTATTAGCTAAACACTCCTTCTCCAGCTCTCTGCACTTCTTATATCCATGTAGGGTTTTCATCTTTTTAATGTCTGTTAATCTACTTCCTGCTTTTTAACATTTATTTTCCCTCTTATATTATGTCCCACCTGCAGCTTTCCCTCTCTCCACTACTCTCAGAAAGTCCCTCATCTCCACCTATCTCTCCCCCTCTAGAAGGACTCCTGAACCGTTTTCCTTCACATAAGAGGAGACCTCCTTTTCTTCACATGGCATAACTTTACAATAATACTAGACAGATCCTGTCATTCCATTTGACATGTAGTTATTTGTGTATAATTGTGGCCTCATGGCCTGAAATCCCATCTTGTTCAGCTTAAGGTTAGGTAGTCATATTAGTAAGATTACGGGTGTAGTTTCTTACATTTCTAGGAAACATAATATCACATCAAAATCCTTCGTCTGGCATTTATAAACTCTCTGTCTCCCCTTTAGTAAGAAGCCCTGAGGCTTTGGTGTGGGAGATGTTTTGCATCTTGGAAATGGACCCACAACTCTGTGTTTTGATTGGTTGTAGTTTCTAACAATGGTATCTATGTGTTGCAAAGACAAGTTTCCTTGATGAAGACTGGGGACTACACTTATCTATGTGCTTAATGATAAATATTTATAATGTAGTCATTTCATTTATTTAATTTATTTATTTAATGTGACTATTGTAGGTTCTCCTCCAATATCCGTGACTACACTAGCTCTGAGGAATTGCCTAAGTTTTCAGCACTAGGCACGATTTCCTTCTTGTTGAACAGATTTTGAAATTATGTTTAGAGAGCTGTTGGTTATTGGTAAAGCATGCATGCTGTCACTGCATTCTTAGTGTGACTGTAACATTTAGCCTAGGAGTTTCTAGTCTATTTCACTGCTGTTTCAGTTTTACTCATTTCTCATTTGAAAGTGTCTTCCATAATTAAAGGACATTGAGCCTATAATTCGTGATCCTAGAGAAGCTAAATAAGAAGGTGAACCCAAAGAAAATCTTATACTTATCCTCCTGGATATTGGAAGTAGATAAGATTGCCAGCAAAAATTGGGAGATTGGGGGTGGGGGTGGGGTGGGAGTAAGGGAAGAGGGGGAGAGAGAAGTGAGAAGGGTTGAATGGGAAGAGATTGGGGGAATGGGATGGTTGGGAAGGAGGAAGGGTGGATATGAGAGCAGGGAAGTATATATCTAAATTAAGGGAGCTATTTTAGGGTTGGCAAGAGACTTGACACTACAGGGGTTCCCAGGTGTCCAAGGAGATGTCCCCAGACTTGTTCCTTGGGCTGCTGAGGAGAGGGCACCTGAACAGGCCCTATCCTATAGCCCCACTGATGAATATCTTACATATCACTATAGCACCTGCATCTGACGATGGATGAAGATAGTGACAGAGACCCACATTGGAGCACTGGATTGAGCTCCCAAGGTCCAAATGAGGAGCAGAAGGAGGGAGAACATGAACACAGAAGTCAGGACGTGAGGGGTGTGCCCACCCACTCAGACGGCAGGGATGATCTAATGGGAGCTCACCAAGGCCAGCTGGATTGGGACTGATGGAGCATGTGATCAAACCGGACTCTCTGAATGTGGCTGACAATGAGGGCAGACTGAGAAGCCAAGGACAATGGCATTGGGTTTTGATTTTACTGCATGTACTGGCTTTGTGGGAGCCTAGTCTGTTTGGAAGCTCACTTTCCTAAACCTGGATGGAGGTGGGAGGACCTTGGACTTTCCACAGGGCAGGGAACCCTGACTGCTCTTTGGACTGGAGAGGGAGGGGGAGGGAAATGGGAGGAGGTGGAAATTTTTAATAAAAAATTAAAAAAAAAGAAAGTGTCTCCCATTGCCTCTTCCATACCCATGTACTTTCAGGATCACCTTGATAAAAGGCACTTCTAAACACTCTCCTAGACAAATGTTTTCAACGTTGAACTCGATAGCTACAGGATTAAGTCTTTCAATGTGTATGTAAATTCAATTATCCATACTGTCAAAAATCACTTTCAAGTTGATGCCAGAAGTAAATATGTCAGTGTTTCTCAAAGACAGAGTCCCATTCAAGACTAAATGAGAAAGATTTGTATTGACAGAAACTATCATTACATATCTTTTTTTAAAAAAAAATTCCTAGTCAAAATATAGCCAGTGATTTCTTTCCTCCTAATGTCTTTTTAAAAAAAATATTGTCTTGAATTATTTTGATGCCAGTGAGGTGGACATGTCTTGTTCTTGAATACTAGCTTCATATATTTTCCATTAACCTCTTTGCATAGCCTTACCAGCAAGACATTCAATTACTGATTTCAAGAGATGTTTTCTCACTTTTTTGTCTCCTCATGTGGGAACTCATTAGACTCCAGCAACACTTTGTTGTCCCAACTCTTGTGCTCAGACAAATGCATGTCATCGTATGCAAGGCTGTGAAATCACATTTAAACTGATCTATTAATGAAATTTTGCATTCAATTATATCATGGTTTCCCCATCCACCTATTTTTTTCCTGTGTGCTCTGAAATATTGATATTACAATTCACCCTTTATTTCTAAGATGATGTTCGCCAGCATTGATGAAACTACTGAAAGCAATAATTGGCTTAAATATAAATATGTGATATTATTTCTGAATCCGCAGATACACAAATTTGCTCATAGAGGGATGCAGAGAAAGTCACTATATCTATAAACTTTTGAATTTTAATATTTGTCTCACAAATTTGCTGGTAAAGTTACATGATAGGTGTAGATGTAAATACAGGTTATTATATAAATAAAATATTATTTATAGTGTGTGAGTGTGCAATAAATATCCATTCAATTACACAAAATGTACATTAAGGAATCTATTAGGAATACATAAAAATTATTATTTTCATACTTACTGAAGATCATTGGCACACTTATTAATTATCCTGTGAAACAGATACCTATATAACAGGCAGAACACAGTATTCAGTGTTTTCTCCTCTCAATGTTTCGGGATTTGCTCTTATTTTCCAATTACATCAATGTTGAATCCGAGTATGCCAAGAAACAATGCCACATACTGATTACACTAGAGATTTGCAGTCTAATCAAAATATCTCATTTATAATAAGAGTTTTTCATATATCTTAGGGAATAATTGTTAGTCAGAAGCAACTTTTTCTATGTAGTATGCTATGCACTGATATTGAAAAATAATTAACTGTTGCTTAACTTGTTTTAATATCTTAGATTCAAAAGATGGTTAATTTATGTTCATAAAGAAGTGTTAACCGTTATTTTTATTTTTTCAGTTTTATTCCTGAAGTCCTTCTGTTTATTACAAATTGCTCTATCAGGGGACTATAGATGTTGTAATACAAGCAGATTTTGAGAATGTTTCTCCTCAGCTACTCTGGAATTTTTTGTATTAATTATCTTTTCTTCAAATAATTGGTATACTTCACTGTTAAATGCAAATAAAACTGCGTGTATAATTATAGAAATCATTTATACTTTAAACTGATGCAAGTTAAAGAGCTATAATTATTCTTTCCTTAACTTCTTTTGCTATGCTCCTTTAATGAATTTGTTCCGGTTGGTGATTATTGTCAATCTGATACAAATCTAAGTAATTGTGTCTATTAGATTGGCCTGGAGCCATCCCTGTGAGAAATTGTCTTGATTGATGATTAATGTGGGTGGACCTAACCCATCTTGGGCAGCATAATTCCTCAGCAATCAGACTTGGCCTGCAATAGAAAACTATCCAAGCAACTGCCAGAGAATGAGCTAGTAAGCAACATCTCAATTTTAATTTCAGTTCTTGTCTTGAGTTCCTTCCTTGACTTTGCTCTATGATTGATTGTTAACTAGGAAGTGTAAACTAAAATAAGCACTTTGCACCAAAAATGACTTTTAGGCATAGATTTTATCATAGTAATAGTAAAGCAAACTAATATAAACGTATCATAAGTTTTGTTGCTACCTAATAACTGTCCATGATAGACAATGTGCATAATCTAAGTCTTCTATATGTATTCTTTATGCTAACCTATAGCTTTTCTTTCTTTTTCAAGACAATACACTTGCGGCTGTGTTTGTAAAGTGTGCAGCACACATACTTTTCAAACAGAGCTATTTCATCTGGAGTGACCCAGATGTATAGTTACTGTTAGGGTAAACAACGTCATTTGTTTCTAATTCAATCATTATTCAGAGACTGTCTTTGTTCTTGAGCTAAATTTCATAGATAATCTTGTATTTTACTATCAATCTATTCTTGAGGGAATAAGCCTTCATTTGAAACATGTGTTAGGTTTGACTGAGGAATGAGCTGTAGTTACCCCTTTCTACTTAATCCTTCAACTAAAACATCCTATTAAAAAACCAAAACTGTTTCAAAAATTAGAGTTAGAGCTCTCTAAATAATAGAGTAATTCTTCAAAGATTTTCGTTTTCTCTAACTTTATATCAGACCATAAATCTAAGAAATTGTTGGCTTATCTGTGTTTCAACTGATGTTGGATTGTTATCTTATCTGTGACATGATTTGTGTAGGAAGTTATTCATTGTTGGCATCTGCTTCTTTTCTAGTATTTTACTTTGAACACCAATGAAAAGAATGTAGTTTCAATTTCCTCCCAGGAAATAAAACTCAATCTATTCTTCTTTCAGCTTTAGGAGCTTAGGGACATTAATCTTCACTGTTCACATCAGCTTACCTGAATGGCCTTCAAAAGAGCTATTTATATAAAAGTATAAACCATTTATCTGATATATACTTATAACCTGGAGCCATACATATTATCCAAGTCTGTTATCTTCTTTAGACAAATTTAGTACTTTACAGCAAAGTATTTTCAATTACCATTTAATAATTTTGTTGTAATTATACATACAGTGTGTCTGTGTCTAAGTTAGGGTTTCTATCATGATAAAGATCATTATGCAAAGGATCGTCTGAAATAAATGGTTTACTTCACCTCAAACCTTCAGATAACAATCCGTCATTGAAAAAAGTCAGGGCGGAAAACTAGAGGCAGAGTCTGAAACCGAGGCTATAGGTGACTTTTCCTGGCTTGCTTATTTTGGTGTTTTATGAGCCCCAGCACCACCTACTCACCACCTACCCACATTGGCTGGACAGTCCCATATCAACCATTTTCAAAAAAGTGCTCTACTAACTTCTCTATAAGCCAAGATAATAATGGTATTTTCTTAATTAAGTCCTTGGATTACAGGAATGAGTTATTATACTTGATTGTTCTTTCCCAAATTTCTTAACTTTCCAATCCTGAGCAAGATTTCAAGCACTTGAGTCTAGTGAATTTCTTACCCAAATCATCAATAGAAACACAACACAGACAAGAACTGGACTGAAAATGTGCTTACAGAGAGAAGAGATAGATAAAAGTCAGTTCCAACAGAGTGCCAAAGCCCCTCATGGTTAGCAGGACCTCAGGCAGCCCTCTGATGCAGGGCTATTGGACATGTACTGCTCACATACAGATGCTGAAAGGTCTGACCTTTCTCTGAAAGAGAAAAAGCTGAGGGCATGCCTGAGGGTCACTGATTTACAAGATAAGTGGTTCAAAGGAGCAAACAAGGAGCTTGAAGGAAGCTAAAGAAATCCCACATGAAGTAATCAGCTTGATAAGGACTAGAAAGACACTTTCTCCCCTGATAATCATGTGTCTCTGTCTGATTCTCAGGGCCAAATCTAGCCGGAAAGACTTCACATTCCTTTACCCAAGCTCTGATGCCCATTTGTTGAATAGTTTACCATCAACAGATTCCTACAGAATTCTGAATCTCGCCTTGGTGTCTGTTTCTTACTCTACTCAAGTTTGGCCAAAAAAATAAGAAGGATAATTATCTCTGAGATAAACAGAGATAAAATGGGGCTTGGGGCTTGCACCATTGCCTTTCATGAAAAGAAAGGGATTGCTATTTCTGTTGGTGGGTGGGTGGGTGGGGTATCTCGTTCCTCATACAGAATCCCAGCTCAATCTCCCTGTCACTTAATGTGATCAGAGTCAAAAGACAAAATTGCAACAGGTCCCTTGCTTTAGCCACTTCTTCTATTCTGTTATCCTCACAAAGACTGTCCTTTATTGACCTCATTGAAGCAGACTGTAGTTGTCACTCCGTGACAACCTTCTTAATAATGCTCTATCCATAGAGCCTCTGGGTCCCATAGGTGATCAGATTTGGAGGCAAGCACCTTTACCCATTGAGCCATCTCACAAGCCCTTAGATGATTCATTTTAGATGGTGGTCACTCCTCATTACTAAATATATTATTTATGAACATAAAATGTTCATACAATGCACAGATATGAATGGAAAGCAACAGCACACTCACAACCACTTCTGTTGCACTCATTTCTGTTCCTGTGCACACATTCTATGTAACAGGACGAGTGAGCGGGCTGCTTGTCATCCTGGCCTCCCGGCTAGCTTACACCAGAAATAATCTCACAGAAACTGTATTCATTTAAACACTGCCTGGCCCATTAGTTCTAACTTCTTATTGGCCAGCTCTTACATATTAGTTTAACCCATATCCATTAATCTGTGTATTGCCACATGACTGTGGCTTACTGGCAAGGTTCTAACCAGTGTCCCTCTCAGGCAGAAGATCCATGGTGTCTGCCACTCTGCCCTTCTTCCCAGCATTCGGTTCTGTCTACTTCTCCTAAGTTTTGTTCTATCAACTAGGCCAGGGCAGTTTCTTTATTCATAATCCAATGAAAGCAACACACAAGCAGAAGAAACTCCTACACCAGTTTTACTTTGTTCAGGTGCCCCTGAAACATGTAAAGTTATATTCTTGAATGTACTTCTTGGTACTTCAATAAAAATAATAATATATATGTAAAGATTGTCTTCTGGTATTGAGAACAAGGCACCCCATTTCATACATGTTGGTAAAGGTTATAAGCCTGAGGAAAACTAAATATATAAATGTTCAACCTAATCTGTGAGTTGAAGAGCTAAAATCCAGAAAATTCTGACTGATCCAGAGCTAAGATCCAGAAAATCTTTGATCTGTTCATAGTTTAGAGCTTTAGAATTAGATTTTTTTTCTGGAAAAGGTTTTCCTTAACCTGTACCCTTTTACCTAACCCATCACCAATCTAAACTTCCTTTAAATGTTTAATTTAACTTACCAGATTCACATGAGTTTGATGCACAATTTATACAATCAATTGGCCAGCTCATAGGATATAAAAAAGTCCCTTACAGAGTACGTCTGGGTAAGTCACGTTCAAGGGCCCATTCACTCCTGGGATCTCATGTTCTCACTTACTGAGTTCTTGCTTTCAGCTGTTCTCCTGCTTTTGTCCATCAGCATTGTCATGGAGAGACAATTCAGTCCCAATCCAGTCACGGTTACACTAGACCCATAAGAGTGTTTTCATGTTTAACTAGTTTCATGTTTTGGTCTTTCATGAAGAAAAATGAAGCTCTGACAGTTGTGTATAGAATAAGCACAGATACTCATGTTTTTCTGGACAATTAAGATCTCTAGCATATTTTTCCCATCGAGAGGAGACAATTATCCTGTTATAAATAAGGTTGTCCCACCTGTTAGCACTATATAAAAGATAAAAGATGACTTGTTTTGTTCAAGTTGTGTGTGTGAGCTTGTGTATGTGTGTATAATAGGATAAAATGCAAGATGTTATTGAATATATACCCATTCAGCATTTGTTTTTTTAATTAATTTATTTATTTATTAAAATTTTCCACCTCCTCCAATGTCCCTCCCACTTCCTCCTCCCCTCTCCTTTTCCAGTCCTAAGAGAAGTCAGGGTTCCCTGCCCTGTGGGAAGTCCAAGGCCCTCCTGCCTCCATCCAGGTCTAGGAAGGTGTGCATCCAAACAGACTAGGCTCCCACAAAGCCAGCACATGCAGCACTTCTTAGATAAAACCTACTGCATCAAGGTTTGTGATCTTTTTGATGTTTTGATGGTGTTTGTTTTCGAAAGAAGTATTTTGAGAATTTTTGCACCCATGCTCACGAGGGAAATCGATCTGTAATACACTTTCAGTGTAACTGTGAACTTGTAAACTGACCTGGGCAGTGGTCATTCTGTTTCTCTTCTGCGGAGTACTCTGTGGCGTGTTGGCTTAAATTTTCTTTGAAAATCTGTTAGAATTCTGTGTTAAAGTCATCTAGCCTTGGACTATTTTAGAGGTCAGTAAATTCTTCTATTTCACTAGGGAGTATTGGTCTGTTTAAGTTGCTTATATGATCTTGATTTAACTTTCGTAAATGGCATGTATCAATAAAATTATTCATTTCTTTAGATTTTCCAATTTGACTGAGTACAAACAAGCATTAAAGTATGCCCTTCTGATTCACTAGATTTCCTCAGTGTCTGTTGTTATGTCCCATTTCATCACTAGTTGTATCGATTTGATTATCCCTCTGCCTTTTGTTTATTTGGACAAGTGTTTGTGAAGTCTATAGATTTTCTCAAAGTACCATCTCTACATTTCCTTAATCCTCTGTACTGCTTTATTTGTGTGATTTTATTTCTATTTTATTAATTTCAGACCCTAGTTTGATCACTTTTTGCCATTTAATCCTTTTGGGTGTGATTTCCTCTTTATTTTTGAGTTTCAGATGTGCTGCTAAGTTACTAGTACGGCATCTCTCCTTTTTTTAATTTTGGAAGCTCTTAGTGCTTTGAGATTTCCTCTTCATTGTGTCCCATAAGTTTGCATATGTTGTGTACTCATTTTCATCCAATTCTAGAAAGTAATTAATTTTTTCTTAATTTCTTAATGAAAATGACCCATTTTTCATTCAGTGGTGTGTTATTGAGTTTTCATGAGTTTGTTAGCTTTTTGCTGTTTCTTTTGTTGCTGATATTTACTTTTAACTAATGGAGGTCATGTAATATTCAGCATGTTGCTTAAATTTTCTTGTATCTTGCAAAGATGGTTTCTTTGGAGTATATGGTCTGTTTTGGAGACAGATCCATGAAGAGGTGCTAAGAAGAAGGTATACTTTTTTGTTTTGCTGAAACTTTCTGTAAGTAATTGCTGGGTCAATTTGATTTATAAATTGAGTTAGGTCTATCATTTCTCTGTTTTGTTTTGTCTAGATGACATGTCTATTGGTTAGTGTGGAGTGTTGAAGTCACTAGTTATCAGTGTGAGAAAATAAATATGTGATTTAAGCTACAGTAGTGGTTTTTAGTTTTGTTTGATTTTTCTTATTTTTTTCTGAAATTGGGTTCCTTGTATTTGATACATAGATGTAAAGAATTGAAATGTCCATCTGGCATTTTTTTTCATTGATAAATATATAGTGTTTCTTCCTATCTTCTCATTATTTTTAGTTTAAGGTCTATTTTATCAAATATAACAATGGCTACAAGAGTTTGCATCTTAGATTTCATTTGATTGGGTTACATTTTCCCATCCTTTTATCCTGAGTTGATCTACCTTTGATGTGACTGTATGCTTCTTGAATAGGCAGAAAGATGGATCTTTCTTTTCTAACCATGCTGTTAGTGCGACTTTTTATTATGAAGTTTAGATCATTTGTGTCTAACAGTATCAATAAACAGTGTTTGCTGATTCCTGCTACTTTCTTGTGATGGTGGTGGTGGGTTATGCCTATATTACCTGTAACATGAATTCCAATTGTTCTTTTATTTATTTTTATTATTTATTTATTTATTTGAGTGGATGTTTTGTCTTTGTTTCTGTTGCCCTTTCTGGTTTCTACAAGAATATGGTGGCTATGTCTGAAGGGGAGGAAATTCTATGCCTCTGGTTGCTTGTGTTTTCAAATGTATTATTTACTACTTATTGGGAAATGACACTTAAGACTGGGTATGAACTAGAAGGGGCAATGGTAGCTTTACTAGATGGTAAAAACATGATATTTGATGGGAGTCTGCCTAGTTAACTCCCTGGGAATGGAGGTGGAGACTGGAGAATTGAGTTTGAAGGACCAGTGGGAAATGTGCAGACCTGTTTTCCTGATTGGAGTGACCTATGGGTTCCCAGAGATTGAGTTCTAGAGTTATGGGCTGTGATAAAGTATTAATTTGAGGGAGGAAGTTAGGAGGCAAAATCTATGTCATCTACTTTAGATAGTGGAAGGGTTGAAAGAGATATTCCAGCAGGTGTTCTGAAACAGAACTTGGGATAAGAATCAAGCTGAGGGGGAACAGGTCAAGTTAGCTTGCTTGTTTCCCTGGTCAGAGTGGCATATGGGTTCCCAGAGAGTTCAAAATGGCTGTCTACACATCTGCCCTGGACAAATTAATTTAGACTGAAGTTATACATTGAAATATGTCTAGTTTACTAAATACCATAAAGATATTCTGCCATTGTTTTCTTTATGAACATGGACTTTCCAAGTCAGAAAATGGATTTTTTTTTATAGTATTGATTGATACATGGTATCCTTAATTTTTGATGCTTTATGTTTGAATTATGTTGTTCACACCATGACTCTGAGGAGACAGTTATCAGTCATGTTGCTAGAACACAGAAAGACAGGTGAGAGAGGCTCCAGATAGAATGTGTCTCACTAGACATTTATGATGACATAATTTTTGTTTCTTCTCCATCTCCATAACAAAGACTTGGTGATCTTTTCCTGTAGAAGCAATCTGCTTTGCAGGACTTTTGAATCTCCCAGCAGTGAGAGACCAAATCAGACAATAGCAAGCAAAGGAGAAAAATCCATAACACCTTCAAACATGTAAGAGCCCCAACACACAGGCTAATTCAGACATCATCTCTGCCCCCTTACCTACTGGAGAGTCAGTCTCCTTTTGTATGAGTGTTATCCCAAGTGCCCTACCCATTTGCTATCAATAACGTCTGGCTTATTTCTAAGACCTTGTTTCCCTCTTTTTATTCTTTAAATTAACTTTTTAAAAAAGTTTACATTTTGACAAGCTTAAAAAAATCATTATTCTGACTGTACTAGACAAACATCCAGATTTCATAAGTCTATAAAATTCTGCTTTCTACCTTTCTAAAATACTTTCATGTTGTTTTGACTTGTAGTTTGTTTTAATCAAGTTGCATCCTCAGGTAATAGATTGTGTCTACTTAAAATAATTTAGGAAAACATATTTAAAGAAGAAACTTTGACTACTGGTACAGTATGGGATTAACCTGTAAAATGATTTATTTTTCTTTGCATATGTTTGAATAACCTTGTGTAGGTATGATACATGCACTCATGTGCCTTTGATGACCTGAAAATATGTATTGGATATATACAAGCACTCTAAACCACTGAGCTATCTCTCAGATATCTACAGTTGTTATTTTTATACACATCCATCAAACATTCCTTACTGCAATCTGAACTCCAAATCATTATCTAAAATATTGGTGATAATTTGGTCTTTTATTACTGCTAGTCCCGTCATTTTGTGTTTGGGATGATTTGTTTAACTTCAGTTGAGCTTCTAGTTCCTTATCTGAAGAGATTTGCATATTTTTGAAATATTAATAATGCTTTACTGAAATGACTTCAGTTGTATACTGGATTTTATAATTTCACAGGAGATCCTGCAGAAGTTTTAGTTGACTTCTCATTTAATAACAGGCATAACTACACAGTAATTATTGAGATTAAAATATCTTCCCCAACTCAATACCATAACCTCAATTCCAGATTATTGTGAAACTCTGGTACTACTACAGATTTTATTTTTACCATTTTACAATTTTTTTCTGTGCTAGAATTTAATCTCAAATAATGTTACTTTTATTGCCTATATTTTCTGTTTTCAATTATTTTAATATTCCTCAATCTTTTCTTTGACCTTAGCAAATTCTACATAAATAATACTTACATTTATCTTTCCTCACATTGAGTTTATGGACTTATGTGTATGCTCCCTATCAAAGGACAGATTATTCCATAGGGTACTAGGAGAATAATATTTTTTGAATACTTTAGGCCAGGAAATGACTTATACCTGTAATATTAATTTTTTCTTTAAAGTGGCAACTTTCAGGATATAAACTTGAGTTCTTTCTCTTGAAACTCACTCAGTTTTAGAAGGTGATGTGTTTATACTATTACTATACATTTTTATTAGAATATTCAAGCTGCATATTTCTCATTCTTAGTGTGTCTCATTACACACATCTTTCATTTACCCAAATCTGAGTCCACATACACAAATAACTAAATGTCAAAGTACATGGTAATTCTGTAAAAATTTTTTTACAAAACAGTTTTATTTTAGGCATGCATAATAAAAAGTATCACTAAAATAACTCAAAATCATTTCAGAGTTGCTGGGTAATGGGACAATCCTATAAATACCACTCTTGATGTTACCAAAGCAATGAGGTTGGAGATCAGAATTATTCACCTACTTAGGTCAAGAACATAATTTTTTTAGTCTTTCTCTAAAAAAGGCACGACGAACTAAATAAACAAATTAGTATAAAATAAATAAAACAACCATAAGTAAATGGAGTATTTTCAATTGTTTTGTTTTGTGTGTTTGTTTGAACAGACTTTTAATTACCTACAGGGTCTTCCCACTCACTATGTTGTCAGATATAGATTTCCAAACTGCCTATCTTCCCATACTGCTGCTGTCACAGTCAGATCCATCATCTCCAGGGTTAAGCCTAATAATCAAAGCCAGGACTTTGTGCATGCTAGGCATGCTCCCCTCAACAGAACTACTCACAATCCCTGGGTGTTGTCTTTGTTGTTGCATATTACCGCTTCTAGTCACTCTCAAAGGGTAGTGTTAGGGGACATGTGTATGTACATTGGCTCTTAAAATGAACCTGGATAATTTACTTTTGTGATATGTATATTTATATATGTGTGAGTAGGTGTTTTATTTAAGATTTTAATTGCCGAGAAAAGACACTATGATCATAGCAACTCTTACAAATGAAAACACATAATTGAGATGGTGGCTTACAGTTTCAGAGGTTTAGTCCATTATCATCATGACTGTGAACAAGGCAAATATGATATGGTGTGGGTGACATCTTGATATACAGGAAGCAGGAAGTGGACTATTCCACAGGGAGTAGCTTGAACATATATGAGACCTCAAACCTGTTTCCACAGTGATACTCTTCCTCTAACAAGGCCACACCTACACCAACAAAGTCACACCTCCTAAAAATACCATTCCTCATGAGCCTACGGGAGCCAATTACATTCACAGTACCACAGTAGGTGTGCGTATGCATGTGTATTGGCAAATGATCTTTCTCACCTGTCCTCTACATACTAGTTCATTGACTCTATTGTTGCTGCTGATATCCCCCTCACCAATGTGAACTGCAGGCCTATGACTTTCTAGGGACGTTCAAATTTTCCTTGCCAGATTGGAACTTCTGGTGCACCCAACCTTGGACACTGTGAAACTTTCTACTTCTTGGCTTTCATGTATGATGTAGCTCATGGACAGTTTTATAGTGTGGGGCTCAAATTAATTCTTGTGCAAGGACTCAGGGTTTTACAAGATAGCCATATTACTAACTGAATTATCTCCAAACCTCTGGATATCTGATATGTATGTGTGTATAATGTACATGTAAGGCATGCATATATATAATATAGATACACACAGCATATCACATCTGCTCATAAGACTTTTTTAACCACTGTACAATAGTTACTATAAGATTTAGCTCATATTGTTGGCCATTTCATGTTTTCTTCTTCTTTTTTCTGTCAGTGACTATTAATTTTAAACTATATTAACTTCCTCTCAGAGATAGACAATAGATCACATTGATGTAGTTTACTTTTTCATGTTGTGAGAAAATACAGAACCAGATGAGATGCAAGGTCCACACATATTATTGTATTCAAGCCTTTAGACATTAGTTGTAAAATTAATTACAAATTTACCTAAGTCTGCTCATTTCTTCACATAGTTAGATGATGCATTTGCAGTGTTCACTTGTTGACTGTAAATTTCTCTTTCTCTTTAGGTAAGGATGGATTATTTCTTATTTGCACTCAGTAATTTTACGTCATAGACTACAGAAGTCGCCGATTGGAAAGCTATAACTGGCTTTCAATATAGGACCCTCACACGATATGAAATGGAACTTGTCCACATTTGCCATTAGTCTCACTGTCTTATATACCTGTCTCCATTATAAACTAAACCCTGATGAAGACCAGTCTCCAGTTCTGTTCTTGAAAATTCTCCCACAAACCAGAAGGTATTGTGTGCAGTATATGGGGCCTGCATTCCTTTACTAAGAAAATGAATCTATTGATAATGCCTATACACCCAGCAATCAATATACTGACAATCTTTTTAATTGCTGGGAAGTATTTTGCTATGTTCATATGCTAAGGTGGATGTATTCATTTCCTTCATAGTGTATGCATATATTTGTGGGTTTTTTCTGTGATGACATCAAGAAATGTAAAGCCGATGTTGTTCCAAATACCTTTTTGCTTTGTTCTCTTCTTCACTTCTTAGAGTACTCAAGATGCCCCTGTATTGAATGAATCAATAATGTTCTCTGGGTATTAGATGTTCTCTTCTGTTTCATTTTGTTTGTTTATCTCTTTGTTTCTTTTGGAGTGGATTCTATTGATCTTATTTCAAGTTACCTTTTGACTCATGAATCACTCAATTCTCTCACTCTGTTATCATGTCTACAGTTCTATTTTCTACATCTTATCTCTTTGATAAAATGAGCTGAAGAGCTAGTGTAGAACCCAACTTTTCGAGCAGACTTTAACATGTCATTAATAAGAGTTACTTAAAATTTTCTACAAATCCCCATTTCTTATAATTACATATGGTTTGGGTTATTGTTTTGTGTCTTTATAGCATATACTTCATCTATTCTTACGTTACAGTTATATTAAATTCAAATAACACGTTTAGGATAATGACTATGTATCTGTAGTGACAATTTCATAAGGAGGGCTTTCCCCTTCTGTGATAATTTTATTGAGTGTTTTGGAGATATAAAATAAAATAAAATTGGAGATAATAAAATAAAATTGTAGTCATTATTAACAAGGTACTGGCTGCCATCATTATCCTCTGAGAGTAGCCATTATTTATAAACACAAATTCTATATTTTTGTGGTATTTTCTTATTATTAAAACTAAAATTAAAGTGAATTTTTAATGGAAATATATAGTTAATAATGGAAAAGCGCCATTTTTTACCTTTAAAATCAGTAAACTGAAAATCTCAATAAATGCACTATTTTATGTAGCAGTACAACTTAGCAGCAAAAGTAAGTGCTCATGGAATGAACCCACCTTTTTATCTGTAATTGTATTATAAATACTCATAAGATAGAATTGAAAAATCAAAAACTTAAGAATATCTATTAACATTTCTTACCCAACATAAATAATAGGTAAACTTCAATTATATGATTGTTATAAATATTACTATACTGAAATAAAATAATAAATGATTATAATATTCATTAGAAACATATCTTTATAAACCATCATTGCTTTAAAATGCATAGATCTTTAAATTACCATATCTTTAAATTATTGATATATTTTATTTCTTTATGTACAGAATATCCACTTCAAATGAAATATATGGAAAGAAATTAAGGAACCCACAAATCATTTAACACATAAGAGAAGTTACCAATATTTTTCTGTAAATCCAATGAAACTCATTCTAAATTGCAAATGTGGATTGAATTTTCATAAAAAATGTAAAGGATATTAATGTCTTTGATAATTTAGTACTCACTAATTTAATTCACTCTCAGTACTTCCTAACTGAATCATATAAGGTGAAAATAAACACACATAAAAAGCTTAAAAATACAGAACACTATCAGATTTACCATTTCAAAGTGTGTTCAAGTTATAATTATGTTTTAATAATCAAGAAATGGAAATAGAAATAAATAATAAACACTCAGGTATTTATATAAACTGCTTCTCAATACACTGTAATTAAATTATATCTGATAGAACTCTCAAATAATGATAAAATACATTTTATTTTACATTTTTAAAAATGTATAAAATTATTAAAAATTGACTTTTCTAATTTTCTCCATATCCCATTAAAAATAATGATAATTCCTTCCACAGATCTTGACTCATAGTTAAGATATCCGCTATGTCTTCTCAGTATGTAAGCACAGGAAAAATACATCTGAGGAAAAATACGAAGCAGTGAAATAATTTGAAATTGGCACAAGACAATATTTACTTGAAAATGTGACATTGGGTTTTGCCAAGTTTAATCAATTTGAAGTTTTAAGATCAAATTACAAAAATGAGATTAGGAGGAATATTCCTGAAAATAGCTAATCAGAAATGTTTGTAAATTAAAAATTTCCCATACATTGGGATTTGTATAACATTATTCAATAAACTATAAAATCAGCAAAATTAGTAAGACTGAAAATATTCTTATTCCCAATTCTATCTCAGTAAATAAAGTGCTTTAATTAGTATTAGATCTACTTAATAACCGATATAAAATGAAGAAAAACATTGCACTACACAGCTAGAGTTATCTATCTGTGACATCCCTTGCAAATGTTTAGTGTCTTTGTTAAACAACAGTAATATAATAATTATCTGGGTATTTAATAAATGCACACCTTGTATCTTGATAATAGTCACCTTTACTCCTTCCTCTATCTTCCCCCAGACAACCCTTTACCCCATCTTAATATTGAGTAAAAAAAAAAAAACAAAAAAAGTTGAATCCTACTTGTGTTACCCAAAACTCATCGGTTAAAAGCCATCCACTGGATTGCAATCAATCCACGAGAAGTTCCAGAATTGAAAGCAACTGACCTTCATTTCATTAATAGTCAGAAACTGTCAATAGAATTTTCTGCTTGTGGTGGGAGCACATGAGCCGTTCCCCTGACTATGATGTAATTTTGATTGTCTTGATGTTATTCAAGTTTTTTGCAGGGTCATGGCTTTTATTGGTTCATGAGTGCAGCAAGCACACTTGTTAAATTCAGAATCACTGTTTGCTTTGGGTCCCCTATGATGCCAGGGTCTTGCGTATTTTATTGTTTCTCTTCCAAGATGGTCCCAGAGGTTGGCAGGAAGGATGTGTAGTATAGATCATCTATTTGTGACTTATACTCCACGCTTGCATTCTACACTTTGACTAATTGTGAATATTTATATTAAGTACTATTTAGTGCAAAAAGGAACTTCTCTGAGGTATGAATACTGCACTCTATGGGAGTTATGAATAGTTATGTCTACTTGACACCAGCAATAGTAAACTGAGAAGAGGAAACTTCGACTGAGAAAATGCATGCATAAAATAGGGCTTTAGGCAAGATTGTAGGGTATATTCTTAACCTGTGATTGATGAGAGAAGGCCAAACCCATTTTATATGGGGGTCATATCTGGACTGGTGGTCTTGGGTTCTGTAAGAAAGGGGTCTGAGTAAGCCATGAGGAACAAGCCAATAAGCAGCACCCCTCCACGGTCTCTGTATAGGTTCCTTCCTCCAGTATCCTGCCCTGGATGAATTCCTGTCATGACTTTCCTCAGTGATCCACAGTGGTGTGGAAGCATAAGTCGAATAAACCCTTTCCTCACCAAGTTGTTTTTGTCATGACGTCTCATCACAGTGATGGAACTCTAACTACAACCATGGGTATAGAGCGGTATAGAGACAGGAATTTATAAGAAACTTGGTAGTATGTCCATGTAACAGAACTAGTAGGTTCACTGCTGGGGATGGTGACCACTAACACCGGGAACTCATGGTCTATTTTACAATATCCATCATGTGTTTTCACCTGAGGAGGTTTCAGTACCAGGCATGTGTTTTTTCCTGTGAAATGATCTTTAAATCTAACCAGAAAACGGCTGCATTCTCCAATAACACTTTTACTTCTTTTTTCGAGATGAGTATAGCTTGACACATATGCAACTTTTTAAAATGGTTTATAGATATATATGGCCTATACTGCAACTGCAAATAAATTTAATAATACGTACTTTTCCCTCCCCCTTCCTTTCTTCCTGTACTCATTCCTTTGTTCTCTTATTTCTTTCTTTTCAGTTGACACACCTAGGGAATTCAACGAAGTGTTTGACAAGTGTTAGGCAAGTCAGATTTTGCAGTGAATCACAGCCACCATCTCCCTGCTCTCCTTGTTCAAAATTGAGCCAAATATGTTGTCATGTTTAATTTAAGAAATATGTACACAAGTTAACTTTTAATCTATTTAAAGTATTTTTTCTTTACAAAATCATGTATCATGCATTCATATACACATATACGATTCCTGCCATCATATACATAGTTGATTATATTTATATCATTAATATAACATTCCTCTCAAGGTTTCATCAAAAATTATGTTTCCTTGTATGGTGGTTTGAATAGGTATGGCACCCATAGACTCATGTGTTTGATTGCTGGCCTATAGGGAGTGACAATATTTGGAGGTAAAACTTTGATGGAGTAGCTGTAGCCTTATTGGCGGAGGTATACCACTATGGAGCTAGACTTTGAGGTCTCATGTGCTCAAGCTATTCCCAATGTTGACTTCTGCTGCCTGTGAACCAAGGTGTAGAACTCTCAGCTCCTTCTCCAGCACCATGTCTGCCTGAAAGCCACCATGTTTTCTGCCATGGTTAAAAACTAAACCTGCAAAATAGTAAGCCAGGATCAATAAAGGATTTTCTTTTATAATAGTAAGTGTGGTCATAGTGCTCTTATCAGCAATATAAGCTCCACATTACCTTGGAATTCATACAATGGATTTTTAGAATTTTAGATATTTGCAATGGTAAAATGACAAAGGACAAAGTGAATTCTGGAAATATTTAAACAGATATCAGCTCTGTCACTTTTCATGTTTTCTTCTCTTTCTTCCTTTTTTCTTTTTTTTTCCTTAAACTGAATCATATGAACATGACTTGTTGCTCTCTAGTCCATCAGTGAAACAGAGGGTGTGAGAAGAGTGTGTGATTTGGCAACTGTGAGGAAAACGTCAGTGGTTCTTCATCTTTACTTATTTCTGCAGTCAATAAAACAAGGATTATTATAATAGCACTAGTTTACAAAGATAAGTCCATTTACATTATTTCCAAGCAAGAATAAATAGACATAATTATTATTTAATTTTGTAAAAATAAGTAGTGACTGCTATAAAGTGTTAAAATGATTTGTCGCAATGAGCCAACCTAAGATGACAGCACAGAAATGATCCCACAGGTTTGTCATGGTGTGGAATTGAATAGCTCCTCAAATGGCCATGCGTTTATTTCCAACTTGGCACTAATGAGAGTTAAGATCAGCTTGACAGGGTTGGGCCTAGAGAATTTTTTATATCATCACTATCGTGCACTCAAGATACATAGTATCACCATTCTCTTTGTTTCCAACCATGACTTTAGCATGGGTGATTTACTTGTGCAAATGCTTTCAGACTTTCCAAGATAGTGAACTGAATACCTCCAAAATCTTCCATGGTCATGAGAGATAAATTATCCTGTGCATATGATTACTTGATTATTGCATTGTTACAGAAACAGAAAATTGACTTGCATATTATCAATAGAAACTAATTGAATTAGGTTTACAAACACATTATGAGTATTATCTTCCTAAAGGTAAATTTTTATTTTTAAGGTTTACTTTTGCAAAATATATTAAGATAAATTGTTGTGTTTTTGCCTAGCACTTTAGTAGACTCTCATGATCCCCAAAGTGGGTGCTGACATGGTAAGATCATGTGTCTGAGGCCAGAACTATGATGCTGCATAGTAACACAATAAAAATGAGTCTTCCTCAAAAACGATTGAGAGCAATCTGGGAGAGGATTTCATTGTCTAGGCTTGGAAAACACAAACCTCGATTTCAAATGCCAAGGCTGTTTGATTTAAACAAAATTTCCAATTTCATTTTTCATTGTTCCTCTCACACTTTTCTTTCTGTTTACATTTTAGTAAGTCTGGGTCTGAATTAATGCATAAACAAATTTATCAGAGGACTGAGGTAATCATAAAAATTCCATCAATGTGGCTTTACTTTGGAAGCAACAGTGTATAAATCACCTAAATGTTCTTGGTTACACATGGCAGCAACACTGCTCTCAACATGTCTGAAAGAAAGAGTCTCGGATATAAAATACAAAATTTGTTTCAATCTTGACAAAAATTGCAATAAAGAGAGGTATATTTTGATAAAATTTCTGTGAAGGTTTGGAAGAAAAATTGAGAGAATATTGAGAATGGCTATGACTAGAATATATTATGTCATGTGTCTAAGGTGTAATATACCAGATAGCATAAAATGGAAACCTGAAAAAACAGAAAAATTATGAAGTCATGTCACATTTTATATATAAAACAGTTATAGGGAATGATGCAAACCATTCTGGTGCCACACATCTTCTTTATTATACCTTTGTGTGATTTCTGGCAGGATTAGATTTCTTCCTCTAACATGTAAGCTAATATTTTTATTATTCCTATTAACAATTTTAAAAGATTGATTTTCTGTCTTCTGATGTCTCTGCACTGGAAGCAACTCATTTGAAGGTATAAGGTGAATTAATCGCTAGTGATACCAAGTACTTACTAAGAACTTAGGGTATTTTTCATCTGCACACCAGCTTGCTTTCTGGTGCTTTCACGCCTCATGTTAGAAGAAACGCTTTAATGTGCTTTAATAGCCCTTATCGAACTGACCTAAAATTCACTTGACTATTAAAACAAACTTAATTGGTGGTTGACTCCAGCCACACTTGCATATGAATCTTCTCAGAAGCTTTTTTCAGCTACTATGTTTAAAGATTTCTTTATTGCCACAGAAGCAAGTACTGCAGCCTATACAATAATTATATAGATGTGCAGTGTGTGGAACTCAGGAACTTTCTGTCTCTAATCATTTATAATGCACAAATATGGGAAACAGTGATTTTATATCCATTTTTATTTAATTAACTAAGTTTTCCTTTCAAAAGAAAAAGCCATATGTACAAGTGGTGTCGAATGCAGTTATTTGTTAGAATATTCTATATCTAAGATTGTTATCACTTATTCTTAGGCAAAAAGCAGAACTTATAAAGGACATAAAAACTGAAAGTAACTACAAAAATCCACAGCAGTCACTAAATTTTTTTCTATATATAAAATCTTCACTTTTATTTATGCATGTATAACATAAGATAAAGAAAGATGGGTATTTTAAAAGTTTTATATTTTAATTGGAGCTATTTGGGGGCATTAGATATTATGTAATGGCATTTTCCATTGCCAAATTCTTTACAGATAAAACAAGGAGGATAAAACAGGATGAAAAATGATGCTATGGTACTTATGAAGCTAAGCAAGAATGATAGCTAAGGACATGCCAACATAGATGGGACAGCATGTGAGTTCTGAACTGTACAGAAAGAACCACAGCAAACAATAGAGCTGAAGTCAGAAGTAGTAATCCCCAATAGAATGCATAACAACCAAGTACTGAATACCTAGAGGTCAGTGCTCAAAACACACATCCATAAGTAAGCGTGTATAGACTGAGTGTGAAGGATCAGTCTATACAACTTTATAGACTGAATATGTGCATATTGAGGAATATATATATATATGTATATGTATATATATATATAAATATGTGTGTGTGACAGCAATTAATCAAAAATACCCTATGAACTTAAAAGATAGCAAGAAATAAAAAAGAAGGAAGTGATGATGTAAATATATTATAATCTCAAAAATAAAAGGAATAATCCCCCAGAAAAAGGTAGTTGTAAAGTAGCCAACATGGTCTAGTGTTGCTGAGAATGGAAAGTTATGGATTTGATCACTAGGCTTCTTACATGTACTATAATAAATTTTTCACATTGAAACGTTGACTTTGTTTGTGTGTCCAAATGCTATTAGTATGTAAAATTTTAATTAGTCATCCATTTTCAACATAAATAATAGATGATTTAATGGATCACACACAATACAAATTCAATATTCAATTAAGTCCTTCGTTTGGCATCTTCAGAATTTGTTTGTGCTTGAGCAAGAGAAACTATTAAAAATTTGATACACACTCAATATTTTGACTTGACTTTTGTTTAGTTGTTATATTAAAATCATGTATATTAGATAGATGCTTATTCTATATGTTGTATAAGAAAACAGTTAATATTGTAAACCCTATTGAAGCAACCACTTTGAAACTCATAATTTCTGATTCATGTTACAATTTATTATATCAACACAGTGCAATTTTTTTTACTTCATTGGTTAATTAATTCTGATTTTTGAAACGATTTCTCTGTTTAGTGGCAGCAGAGTTTAAGCTCTTGATCTAGTTTGCACCACATAAGTGCTGTGGTTATTATTCCTGTTTTACCCAGTGTATTTATGATCAAAACATGTATGATTAACCTTAAACTCTATTTTGTGCACATATTACAGAGGAAAAACTGATTTGAAAGATTGAAAAGTCTATTTCATTTTCCTATCTGTACAAAAGTTCTAAGAGAATATTTAGAGGTAATTAAGGATAGACATAAAAGTTAGCATTCTTGATTAAAACTTTTCTTTTAAGTTACTGGCCTAATTTTAAAGGTCCAGAGTTATTGAAAAACTTTAGACAACCACAATTGTTATTTTTCTCAAAAGGGCAGAGAGTGTAGGCAACATCTGGAGATAATAGTGCTTTACATTACTATAGACCATTTCTTCCAACATTTTCATTTGAAGTGTTGAAAGATGAACTATATTAAAATTGTATCTAACACTTAGTCCTATGTTAAATTTTGATATTTCTAGACTTTTCAATATTACAGTAACAGGCACATGTTTGTCTTAGCCACCTCTTCTCCGAGCAGTTCTCATAACACGCTCCTGTTCAGTCTTAGGGCAGCTTGGTCAGAAAGTGCTGAACGATGACCATTTTGAACTTTGTTTTTCAATGCTGCTAGCATTTTAGGTTGATTCAAAGATGCTACCAAGACAGATTAAGGAAAAGAGAAAAAATATTGGCTCCTCAATATCCTTTGTATTTTTGGTGTGTTATTATACTTTCTTATAATAAGAAAAATAAAACAAGTTTTATGTAAGTCTTTAGCAATTTGTATTTATTTGTAAAAAGTGAGCATAAATTGCTTTTAATTAATAATAGGAAAGAAAAACTTTTAAAATTGGACAGCAAAGTAGAAATAGAAAAAAAATGATGAACCTAGAATGAAAATTGCTTTAAAGTTTTATTTTTTATCATATAACCATGTGCAAAAAAAATCTATCCTGTAGTAATGAAATTTATATTTGTTAATATGGAAGTCTTTTAAAGTCTACTTATCCAATATCAACCAAAGAATGTAAGTTGAAGTCAATGCCATGACTTTGAAAAGTGATCAGCATTGCTTAATAACAAACAAAAATATAATGAATTAAAGCAAGCTATTAAATGTTGCAAAACATATGGCATACAGAGGACCCAATAGAAATAAATATGAATGTTGATAATAACGCGTCAGACATATTTCAATGGCAGGTGCCTAAAATCGACTGAATAGTAAGAAATGATGAATAGTCAAAGTCCAGTTGGAAGACAAAAAAGAACAAAAAAACATAGTGAAGTTTATCACCTGATGCAGTGTGTGATGTCTGTGTCAAGATCTCCTCCACTGAGCTCCCAGCCAAATTCCGAATTTTCTTAGTAATTATTTGTTCTTGAGTCACCTATTCATTCTGTCCTTCCTGCCTTTTGGGACAATTGTAGAAATGAACAAAGTGATTCATTCACATGGTTTATGCTGCTCTTCATGGCACAGAATAAGAACTCAGTGGCAGTTAACCAATGTCGTGACTCTTAATTGTTCCCCATACAATTTTATGGTTTGCAAGTTGAATAATTTACTGCCAAAATATCCAAAATATAATAAATTTTAGACCTTATGCCTACTTTATTCATTATGGGTGGTGATATCTTGTTTGTACTATAACAAATGAAGCTTGTCTGAAGATCACAGGGTAGAACTAGTCCTGAGTTAATCATAGAGGTCTGTAGGTCTGTACAGAGAGACAGGAAGTGATATCGCTGGACAGAGAGAGTAATATAAAGCAGGAGGAGACAGGAACTTGGACTCTTTTCGATCTGCAGATTTCAGAGAGGTAAGAACTTTAGTGGCTGGCTGCTCTGCTTCTCTGATCTTTCAGATTTCACCCCCGATAACTGACTCCAGGGTTTTGTTATTAAGACCAATTAGAAATCGTGCAACAATTATGCCAGTTAAGAGAAAATATATCCAACACAGTTGAATACTATTATTAATTGGTGTGTAATTTGGTGTTATATAAAGTCATGGAATGTAAATAAGATGGGCTCAGAGTATTGAGAAGTCGGTTTAAACCTTCATTAAATTTCCAGGCTATTTTCACTACTATGTTAGAAGCATCAGTAACCTGTCAGCTCCAAGGCTGTTCTATGCCATTTTCTTTTGCCTGAAGGAAGGTTGTAAACTATGATCACGAGATTTATTGTCCCACATTATCATACAGGGAAGTGCTATCAAGTACCATTATAATAATGATGATCATTATTATTTATCTATAATTTGTTTTCTGGTTTCTGGAAATGGCCATATAAATGACAATCACAGCAATAGCAGCTACAAATTGGGGGCAGGCTAACCATATTCGTTACTGTAGTAGGTTTAAACCATTGCTTTCTTTAACCTATTCTTTTATTATTTTGCTTCTTAACTCTTCAGTCAATATTTTCCAAGAATGTGAGTAATTCAATGAATAAACTTACTTTCTGAATAACTTTATCTTTTTTCTAAGATCATATTTAGTAGTTATTATATTTACTGATCTTAATCATTGATAACATAAATAAGAAAAATGTAGTACATCTACACAATGGAATACTACACAGCATAAAAATTAGCATCTTGCAATATGGAAGCAAATGGATGGATCTAGAAAAAATCATATTGAGTGAAGTAATCCAGACCCAGAAAAACAAATATCATATGTACTCACTCATAAGTGGCTTTTAGACATAAAACAAAGAAAAGCAGCCTACAATTCACAATCCCAGAGAACTTAGACAGTAATGAGGACCCTGAGAGAGACATACATGGATCTAATCTACATGGGTAGTAGAAAAAGACAAAACAAGATCTCCTGCATGAGGACCATGGGAGAGGGTTGAAGGGGAGGGGAAAGGAAGGGAGGGAAGCAGAGAAAAATGTATAGCTCAGTAAAATCAATTTAAAAAAAAAAGAAACAACAGAAAAAATAGATCTGTATTTGTAGATCTTTGTAGTATAAATTCTACTTGGTCTTGATAATTAAAACTTGGGATCAGATATTAGGTGGTGAAAGCTGATGGAACAGAGAAGCACTGCAGCGAGCCACAAAGAGACCTTTAACCCTTACCGATGCTCAGATTGAAGGGCAATCCTGTCCTCAGACTGCATCCTCAGTGATCCTCAGACTGCAGCTCTCTCCACCAACCCTCAGACTGCCACTGTCTCAGCTAAAACTCTGAGAGCCTATAGCTCCTATCTCCTTCCGCCGTATATTCTTCTCTCCACTCTGCTATATCACTCCTGTCTCCACCTTGCTAGTGCTGGGATTAAAGGAAGGCGTGAGATCCCAAATCCTGGAATCACCATTGTGTGAGCTCTGTTTCTCTTTTAGACAGATTCAATCTTGTGAGGCCTTGAACTAACAGAGAGATTCCTCCACTTCTGTCTCTTAAATCCTAGAATTAAAGGTGTGTGCCACAACTCCCTTGTCTCTACAGTCTTAACTCTGCACAGAAATTTAATGTTATTTGGGTATTTGCTTATACAAATTTAAGCTATAGAAAGAAAGAAATGACTCAATTCAATCACATTTTATTTGTAATGATAATTTTCTAACAAAATTTAAGAGTTAAACACAAAGAAATTTTATTCTAAGATATAGAATAAATTGGTTTAACCTCTAGGTTAATAATTTTGTTAGCACAAACAGTATGAGTAAATGCAATTTGAATTTTAAACTAGAGCATTGTGAAGACAATAGCAATATATTTATTTGTAGCATGATATTTCTGAAAAATACTAAATTCTGAAAATTAGTATAGCACCAGAGAGTCATTCAAATTATTATAATATGTGGTACTTCCTCAGCACATGCAAAATCTTCACAATTAGAAGAATATCTTTTCAATCAGTATTCATTAGATTATGTATTCTTGAATGTAACCCACTCTTCCAAATAGACTTTCATAAGAGTGTAGAAAATAAAGAAGCACAGCTCCCAGCAGAACTCCTAAATAATGGATAATAGGTTATCCCATGCAGACTGATTATCACAGTTTGACTCAGTGCCTGTATATGATTTTAATGTTTTCACTGCCAGATGCACTCAACACAGACATAATATGCTTTATCCCACTGAGTTCTCAAGATGTTTTCTTTCCTGAAATGCAGTAGATTACTATTTAAATGGCAAACAAAATAGAAAAATTGTAGCTGGTCAGTAAATTAAATATATTTTGAAGGAAATAGTCAATGAATCTTGGTATCTCATATGTTTAATTTTTCCACATTCTAGTTTAACAGTTGTTAAAAACATTTAAATAGAAATATGTAACAATTAAATATTTTGATCATAATTAATTACAAGTATATACAAAAGTATTTAATGTTCTTCTCCTGTCATTGAGAACTGTAAAAAACATCTTCACACATTAGACTATTTTATTTCATAATGTTAATAATATATCTATATTTGGTTACTGAATGAGTCCCAAGAAGTTTTACTGACTAGAGTCATCAATACATTTTCATTTAAAATTATAATCACTTTCTTCCAAAGTAGAAAAAAATGTATTTGTGTATATTTTTAAGGAAAGCAGAGTCAAGATGAGTCACCATAGTGGCAACATGGTTATAGGGTAACAAACCACATTTTGATTAGATTTGAGGTCTGTTTCACATTAGGGAGTATCTTGCTTTGTGTTTAATCCTGCTCTAAAGCTCACAGTGGTGATGTCACACACTCTAGGTTCCAACCTAGTTATGCTAACCTTAAGTTTCTTTACTTTGATGAATAATGCTTTTTTTTTTTTGCTATCCCAAAACATTTTGCCCTGAAGAAGTCATAGCCTAAATTAAATGCTAAATAAAAAGAAAGAACCTGATGTTCTGTTAACATGGAGGCAAGGTTATGCTTATGTCTTTAGAGGAAAATGAACAAAGTCTCAGATGTCTTCTTATCTGAAGCATCCAACTAGGACATGGAGAGACCACTGGACAAATAAAATATCTGAAGGCAGATGACAGATCCATCAAAAGAAGATGCCCCCAAAGAAAGAGGGAACTGCTGAGTTGGAAACACATCAAGAATCTAACTCATCAAGCTGAGACTTTGAGGAAACAAAGACACTACATGACTGACATAAACAATGACGCTGTTATATTTACTAACTGTATTGTATGTTAATTCTCAGCTTGCCAAAACAAAACCCAAATGCCTGTTTGGGGGGATAAAAGGCACACCTGGGATAGGACATAGGGTGATAGTGCTTTCCCAATGCTAAGGAGTGCTTTCACTCAATAGGTACAATTGTCCGAATAAAAGATTGTATAAAATATTTTACCACATGAACGAGGAAGATATTGCACCAATTTTATTCAGTAAGTCCCAGTATCCCATCACTAGAATTAGGAGAGTTTTTCCTGAAAATTGTGATGATTCCTTATATCTATTAGATCCTATAATGATTGCAGCCACTTCAGCTTTTGGATTGCCTATTCCAGGATTAGTTACCGGAATACAAAGAAAAGTATCTAAAATGATCTGTATGATTAGCAAAACTATTAATACTGTATCAAAGAAATTAGTAGAAATCAGCCAATAGATGGGTGAACTGATGAGCTGCTACTATAAAGCATAATCTTGGTTGAACAACTTGCAAGGGAATCAACACTGTGAGAAATTCTCATAAGTGCTGTCTTTTGAAAGTGACTTGACTTTCATACTTAGGAGCTTAATCAAATGTCATGGCTCTCTGCGAATAGTCATCACAGAATTAAAACTAGTAAAATCCCAGAATAGACTAAAGAGATGATTTTTAGACTCCAGGCCATATTTAGAACAACCATCAGTGGATATCTTTTGGGTAAGGGAATATCATTGTTTGTAAAGATGTAGTCACTCTTTACTCATGGGTAAAAAGTACCGATCAGCAGGACTAGTAACAATACCAAAGAAGTGAATTTTGAGGATGTGTTGGGACTATGTGGTGAATTAAAAAAGAAGATTAGGGGTAGATATGGCATCTTATTTCATACATATAATGCTCAAATAAAATTTAATAAAAATGAAAGTACTAATAAATCATAATTTATTTTATCCATAGAAAAATTATAGCAAATACCATGTACTGGTTAATAACAATATTAAAGGTATTTTGGAGAGTTAATGTCACATTGTATGTGCTAATAAAATTAGTAACTCAAAATCTATGTATTGAGTCCACATATACAATGATACTGTTGAATAATATAAACATTATATAACTGAAATGCATCTTACCTCCCTGGAGATGATTAGGTATATAGTATGACATGTATTTTATTATTTGTGATCATACATTTACATAGAAATAATTAAACATAATTGTAATATTTTAATTTATGAATATAATCTTGACGAGTTTCAGATTCATCACTCCACAAACTATATTTGAATGACTATTTCCAGAAATAACATTGAACAGTGGACCACAGACTTCAGTGAATTGAGAACAAATACCAGTGTGCTAAAGTTGGGGTTAAGTGGAATGACTTGTTTACAGAGAATAAAACTTTAAAATTTATCAATAGACTTTAATGGCATTGTACAGATGGAAAATAATTACAAGCTTGAGTTGCTTCAAATTGCAGCATATTCTCCTTCAAAAGAACACATTATGTTACATAAATATCAGACATTACCTCATAAATCTTGAAGAAAATAAAGTATTGAAATAAAAACAAGATCAATGGAAGCAGTTGATAAAATTAATTTGCTACTTTTTATAAATATGAAATTCTCAGCTTTAAAGGAAATAAATTATATAAAGGCTAATAATCTAAAATTTATAATTTTCTGTTCTAACAGTTTGTAAACTTAATAGTTTCATGAATAATAATATTGTGGTATAAAGACAAGCAGTAAAAATCACTAGAAGCAATAATAAGGAAGAGATGTTGACTTTTTCTTCTGTTAGGCACAGTTCTGTCCAGAAAGGCAGCTGCTCTTTGTAAATAAGCAGCTGAAATGGGAGCATTGAAAATTTTCACCCTTCTATATACGCAAACCTAAAATATAGGACTCAGATTGCATTGAAGAATTGAAAATGGAACTGCATTGGAAAACAAAAGCCCTGGACTCTTGGATTCTGCTGTTTGCCTTCGACATTTGCAATGTCCAGCATTCAGTACCTGCTGCTGTCATTTGACATGGGGAATTTTCATACTTTCTTGTACCTTCCAACACAGTCATCTAGAATATATAGATTTTCCTATCATCTTAATTTGAATAAGGTCAAATAATAGCACCATTCTTCTCCATAAGATTTTTTTTTTTTACTCTGCTGGATTTCTTTCAGAATCTTTGAGTTCACTGAGAGCTATGAAAGTTTCTGAAAGAGAGCATTCCTTGCTTATGTTATCAAGTAAATATTTGAACAAACATCCAATTTTTCTTCTCTGATTCAGCATGTTGAACATAAGTAGAAACTTAAGGTTTCAATTGTAAAGGTCTGTCACAATGAATTTGTACTATTACATTGCAAGGCAAAAAAAAACCCACAGAAAAGATTTCTTTTGAAAAAGAATTTAGTCTTTCCTTAATCTAGTTTCTCAAAGTGACTATTTGAATGTATCAGCAAATAAATAAGGCTAGGAGGCATTTTAATTTAAAGACAAATTTAGATAGAATAAACAGCCATACCAAAAATGTTTCCATATATGCCTACTCTATTAATGTATTCTAATTCAAAGACTACAATAGCAACCTAATATGTAAATAAGAAAAGGATTGCTCTTATACTCCCAAAAAAACAGTCACCATGTCAAAGTTTAAGCACTATTGCAGAATAATGTTTTTTATTAAACTGTTATTTGGTAAAATGGTGGAAATTCCACCGAAAACTTTATGCTATTTTGGATATAAAGATTATTCAGTTTAGTTTACGAGGGGCAGAAAGTAAGGTCTCCCTCAGAGTTCGTATTGATGGTGTCCCAAAGATTGAAAACCAAATTATGGGACCCAGCCTATTTGTAAGAGTTTCCACTTGAAGACATGCTCATACATTCAAATATTACAAATACTACTTCATATTATTTTGACATAAATAAAAAACAAATGATGTTCACCTCTGACAAACTTCTCTGATGTTAACAAAGACAGTTTCATGGAATGAAGTATTAACTGTGACCTCTAGGAAGATACTTAAATAATGATGTGGAAATTTGTGTGTGCCTCCATGTGTGTACTGGTATGGGTGGGGATCTATATACCAGCATGAGAAACTGCATACAAAATCCATATAATAATCTGTTCATTATTATTATTTTCTTGCTGTCAAGCTTAGAAACGTTTCTTTTATTCTTGTGCTCTCCGTCTTTCTCATGCATGCTATTATTATGTTGATTATTAACAGATTATAAGAAGATACATGACACAGATTGAATTAAATAAAGTCAGAAAGATGCCATGAAGTTGTCCACCAGAAGTTTTCTGGTAGGCCATGACCTTGCGGTGATGTACAGATTAATAGAGATGGGTTAATTTAAGATATAAGATCTAGCTAGGAATATGCTAGAATCATTGGTCAAGCAGTGTTGCAGTTAAAAGAGTTTCTGATGATTATTTGGCGTCTTGGTGGCCCAGAAACAAATGAACAGTTTCTGTCTATATGTTAACCCATAGAAAAAACATTTTTGCCCAGTTGAAAGAGCACATTTTTCTATTAAGATTTGTGTTGGTGCATGCCAGTTAGAGGCACACCTTTTTAAAGACTAGAAGTTGATTAGCTAAATCAGATAATACAACTGCTTGAGCTTCTTCCCAAAGACAGTGCAGGGACTGTTAGCTGACTGTCCTACCCTTTGTTCTGCCTCTACCTGTAACTAGTATATATTCTGGCTGAGAAATAAACTTGGAGCTGTTAGGAATTGACCTTCAGACCTTCCAGTATATCCTATGTTTCTGTCTTCAGTTCTTTTAATCTACAATTTCCTATAAATTTGTACCCCTTCCCAGATATCTCTTGTGTATTCTTGTCAAAGTGGACTTTGACAGTGGTCAATATATCCCTGTCCTCCTAACAGTAACACACCACAATCCATGTATCACTGCCTTCCTAACAATAACATACCACAGTCAATGTATCCATGTTCTCATAACAAAAATACACCAGAGTAAATGTATTCCTGCACTCCTAACAATAGCACAACACAGTCAATGTATCCATGTCCTCTTAACTAACTCACTAACACACTAGAGTCAATGTATCCCTGCCCTCCTAACAAGAACACACCATGGACAAGGTAACTCAGTCCTACTAACAAGAATAATGCATCATGGTCAATACATCCCTGCCCTCCTAACAATAACACACCACCATCAATAAATCCCTTCTCTCCTCACAAGAAGATAGGCTACAGAATTCTTTCTACAAGGATTAAATGGGTAGAAATCCAAATCTCAAAGAATATGAAACATCATCCCCAAATCCAATTGTGTACCAATTCATGAAATATATGCATCACACTATCCCTTTAAAACAATCCAATTAACTTCTTTCATTGATTTATGTAAACATATTATTAGTGAGGGTCTTATAGTCTAGAATGTTCTGCTTTGGCCTAAACTAAAAAGAGAAAAAGTTATCTAAATAATTTCTTTTTTATACTTACTTGTTCATGGAATTTATATGTGCTTTCCTAGTTTATAGCTTTTAGTTTTATTTTATTTTCCCTTTTTAGTTGTTTCTTTATCACTGTAAACATACAATTTTACATAATGTACATAGAAGCATATATAAACTGCTATCATATAACCTATAAATTTTCTTCTTTATATTATTTGATAATAGGGATATGATGAGAAAAATAATTAATACATTTAATGTGTATGCATGCTTTTCATGTTAATCTTGTATAGAATTATCTTTTTTATGATTTATAATTTGTATTTAAATACCTGTTGACTCTTATACTAAAAAATCTGTAATAGATTTAAGTATTTCTGAACAACTGATATCTAATGCCTAACTGTTCTTGGTTGTAAGTGTGGACTCTGATACCATAAGGTGCTAATACTAGAGTTTTTAATCACTTATATTTATGTTTTTTTTATAATCTTGTGTTAACAATTAATCTGGAAGTCATTACGAGTCTTACTTTCTTTTAAGCTTCTATGCTGCATCTATGAGACATATTTAGCTATTATGAATTTCAAAGAATAAACTAAATCATTCTAATTTTTTATTTGACAGGAAAGGCAAATTCCCTTGATAATTTATCATCAACACTCATATATATACTTAGCCGTTGATGGATACTCAGATTCACTAATGATATCAAAGTAATGTTCACAGTCCAGTGGTACCCACACTTCATCAGAGCAGTCCTGTTTCAATTGAAACTTTGATGAAAATAATGATGGTAGTGTCCTTAGTGCTCCACAAAAGAGTGACTATTCCATGTCTTCTAGCTTCTAGGCTTCAGTTTTGAAGGGACAATAGACAAGAATGTAAGCTGTATTTTCCTCATTACAGAAAATTTAGATTACTGGTGTGAAAAAAAAGATAAAAATATTATAGAATAGGAAAATGGGAGTATTTTTTAAATAAGTGGATAATTTTAATTTAAAATTTGTTAGGGTAATGCAAGTGGAATATATTCTTCCATATCCCCAGGAAGGACTGGTTAGTGTCTCCAGGTCTAGGTTGAGTCTTGACTACACTGTCAAATGGATTGTTTGGATAATAATATCATTCTTTATTCTTCTCTTATATTTCATTGACAAACAAAGCAATTTAAGCACACTTAAGAAAAGTTTCAACATCCTTAGTAATCAGAGAAATTCAAATCAAAACAACTCTGAGATTCCATCTTATTCCTGTAAGAATGGCCAAGATCAAAAACACTGATGACAACGTATGCTGGGGAAGTTGTGGAGTAAAGGGAACACTTCTGCATTGCTAGTGGGAATGTAAGCTGGTACAACCCCTTTGGATGTCAGTGTGGCGATTTCTCAGAAAACTAGGAAACAACCTTCCTCAAGACCCAGTAATACCACTTTTGGATATATATTCAAAGGATGCTCAATAGTGCCACAAAGACATGCATTCAACTATGTTCATAGCAGCACTGTTTCTCATAGCCAAAACCTGGAAACAACCTAAATGCCCCTCAACTGAAGAATGGATAAGGAAAAAGTGGTACCTTTACACAATGGAGTACTACACGCCAGAAAAAAAAAACAACATTGTAAATTTTGCAGGCAAATGGATGGAGCTAGAAAACATTATTTTGAGTGAGGTAACCCAGACACAGAAAGACATTTATCACATGTACTCACTCATAGGTGGTTTTTAAACGTAAAGCAAAGAAAGCCAGCCTAAAAAGCACAATCCCAGAGAATTTAGACAACAATGAGGACACTAAAGGAGACTTACATAGATCTAATCTACATGGGAAGTATAAAAAGACAAGATCTCCTGAGTAAATTGGGAGCATGGGGCTCTTTGGGGAGGGTTGAAGCAGGGAGGAGAGAGGAAAGGAGGGGAGCAGAGAAAAAAGTAAAGCTCAATAAAAATCAATAAAAAATATGATGGTTATTATTATAGTGGTCCCTGTCATAATTTCTGTTTAATGTTTCTTTTCTCAGAGGTGTGTTTAAGATGATACTTCTTAACTTACATGTCTTATTGTGTTAGCAAATATAAGAAAGGTTTGGACAAAATTGCAAATACTTCAGTTCTTTGTTCTTTGGTTTTTTGCTCAATTAGATTGTAAATATGACATATTAAATTGTCACAATCATCAAAATCATTCATAAACTTTACTAAATTCTCATGACACTTTGGATTATAATTACTAGCTTGAATTATCTAATCCTTAATTATTTCAAGCATTTTGAAATGTTCAGTACTTGGGATCCTAAGAGTCCATATATCACTTTCTAAATTAAAGTCATCTTATAATTCTGATTTTTCTGGTTATTGTAATTTTATTTCTCTTTTATGACAAGTTTATTTTATGAAAACACAGCTACAATTTACTTATTTCTGAGGCTCCATTACATTCTTAGAAATCTGCTTTTCCACACAATGTTCTTTAGTGTTTTCACATTTTTAGAGCCTAAAAATAAAGCAAAATGAGACACTTATTATTTTGAGTATTAGATATTTGGAAAACTATATAAATTATAAATTTCAAGTTCTTTGTGACTTGCAACCTATATTTCAAAAAATCAATTACTGGGATCTGATACTCTTTGTATTGTTAAATAGAGCCTAAAGATCTATTTTAGCTTTTGCAATAGGTATTGAATGTGGGTTTTCAGTATTTCAATCAATAATTGATCTGTGAACAATCATGTGACCCACCCTCTCTGTGCTTAACTAGGAGCTGTTAATAGATTCTAGGAGAGGAATCAACATGTTTATAAGTTGTGCACCCTTTGATGAGCTCACTATGCTCCAAAAAATAGAAGCAAACTCTTGGTCATATCATCAGCCCCAGATAAGCTCTGTGAGTCACAAACAAACATATGTATGTGAGTAAAAGGCTTATAGTGCATGGAGTCATGCAAATGGAGGGGAAATAAGAGGATAAGTATGAAAATAATCAGAATCCATTACATATATGTGTGCAACTTAAAAATTCATGAAGCTTTTTTTCTTTATTTAATCAAAGTAATTTCCTGTCCTATAGAAATTGGGAACTCGTGATACCCTGACATCTTAAGCTCAGCCAACTGCACAATAGCTTATTTTTTTTATAATTTTTGTACAATGAAATGAAACTTTACTCTACCACATTTTCATTATCCTTTAATCAGTCATAGACATCTTGGCTGCTTCTCTTTCCTAGAATCTATGAATAGAACAATAAACAGGAATGTGCAGATTCTTTGTGGTATGATGCAGAATATTCTGGGCATGTTTTCAGGAGAGGGATAGAAGAGCAGAGTCATATGAAGTATTATTTTTAGATTTTTGAGACTCCTTCAGATTTCTTTCCATGGTAGCTATTCTTCTTTATACTCTCAGTGGTTTATACTGCAAGAGGAATCCACATATCAGATTTCAATTACTATTCTCTATAGAACATAGTAATAAAAACAGTATCGTATTGGCACAAGACACAGATTAATATAACAGAATAAAATACCAAGGTATAACTGTTTTAACCATAGTTACCTTATTTTGAAAAAAAACTCAAAGAATACACATTAGAGAAAAGATAGCATCTTCAGAGTTTATTTCTGGGAAAACTGAAGTGAAACATCTAGAAGAATGAAAACTTTTTTTTTCTTTCACATGATACACAACTACTTCCAAACAGATGAAGGACATCAGCAGAAGACCTGATAAGCTGAAGCTGCCAGGGCAAATAAACAGGGAGTGCACTTGAACATACAGACATAAGTAAGGACTTTCTGAATAAGATTTTTGTTAACGAGTGGTAAATTATTATCTCATGAAAGCAAGTATCTTCAGTACAGTCAAAGAAATTGTCAATCAAGTGATGAGGCAGACCATGGAATGGGAGCATATCACTGCCAATAATTTATCTGAAAAGGGATTACTGTCTCATTTATGCTAATAACTCAAAAAAGTAAATATTTAGAAAATAAACAATTTTGCTAAAAATGGCTACGCAATTGAGCAGAGTTTCCAAAGGAATGTAAGTAGCTACTATACAACTAAACATGTTCATCATCCTTAACCTTTAAGAAAAGGAAGACAAAAACTTTATTAATATTCCACTTGACTTATAGTCAGTATGGCTATTATCAAGAATACAAATGACAACGAATGTGGATGTGGAGAAAGAGAAATACCTTATAATATGTATGCCTTGGTGGGTGTACAAACAATTTCACCAAGATTTCTTATATTCTTCTCTCATATGCATAGTCATCCTGTTAGACAAAGACTTTTCCTGAGATTGACTTAGCTTCCCTACCAGCATCAGCCTCTGAGTATCTACTTGCTTTTGTTCTGTACTAACTGCACATGTGGCTTTATCCTTGGGCGGTGGAAGTGCAGTATCCACCCCTATTTTTGTATTAATACTGTTGTTCCTACTGAGAGTCCCAGAAAGCATAAATCTCTGCTGCTTATCTGAATGGCTCCAGACTTCTTTAACTGTAAAGCTGCTGGTACTCACAGCCAGGGTTTCTTGGGAGCATTGCTTTGTCAACTAATCTAGCCATGGGGCAGGGATGGATTAAAACTGGACCTGCTCCAGGTAAGGATGCCATGGATGCTTCATTTCTGACCCATGTTTGAGCAGCTTTAATACATGGATGCTTTTCAGCTAATTTCCCTGTGGCCTCTTTCCAGAAAATTAAATTGTTTGTGTGACTTTTCCCCTCTAATTTTATGTATTCTGGACTGTGATTTGCTAAACCCTTCAATAACACCATCATCCCTAGGGAGAAGGAGATCTCTCTGTCACTTCTAAAACACTTCAGAATTTACTTTATTTGCACAAAGTAATTTATATAAATAAAACTAAGTTTTTGAGGATTGATTTATGTTCTTTGGGGAATTAGTTTGTGGAGATCAACAGTTTAATATTTTTGGGTCAAACCCTATTTAGCCCAGACTGATAACAAATTCCTGGAACTCCAGTTTCTACCAGTCAAGATTTTGCAATACAGGTATAGGCTCTCTCATATATATAATGTTACTGCAGTATAAAACTGAGGGCTCATGTTTTGAAATGCATGCACTTTATAGAGAGACCATACTGTAAACAGCCAGAGTCTTTAAACTCCCATAACAATCTTTAGGACATAGTTCTTCCATAAAGCCATACCTCCTTAACTCTCAAAAAAGATACCATCATCACTTGGAGCCAAGTATTTCTCTTCCTCCCTCTCCCACCTTCTCTCTCTCTCTCTCTCTCTCTCTCTCTCTCTCTCTGTGTGTGTGTGTGTGTGTATGTGTGTGAGAATGTGTTATCACATTGCATATTTTTTAAATGGTAATGCTTTAGTGTCTTCAAAGTTGTTTAATCACCCCTTTATTCATGATTTATTATGAAATTTCAGTCACTTTTTTTGAGACAGTGTTTCTCTGTGGCTTTGGAGTCTGCTCTGGTAATAGCTCTTGTAGACCAGGCTGACCGCGAACTCACAGAGATCTGCCTATCTCTGCCTCCTGAATGCTGATATTAAAGGCATGCACAACCACCACACAGTGAAATTTCAGTTATTTATAGTCAGACATAACCAAGAAGAAGAATAAATAAAATCTTTAAGTGTTAAGCATTATATTGCATTGAGTAGCATGAGCAAATGTCACAATATCTAACACTCTCTCGCTAGTATTCAAAAAGTACTTAGTGTGGCACATTTATGTTATGGGTGGGAACTATCTGGCCATTGTTACAGATTTGGCATTTTGGGTATTAGGAAGATTATTGCTTTTATTGCTTTTTATTGTTGTGATAAAGCATAATGACCAAAGCAACTTATAGAAAATTTGTGCTCATGTTTTCAGGGGATGAAAGCAATGACTATGGAGTAGAGACAGTGAGTGGCAGGAAAGGTAGCTGAAAGGGAAGTCTGAGGGCCCACATCTGAAACAAAAAAGCATGAAGTAGAAGAAGTTGGTGTAGGAGGCTCTTCTGTCTATGTGTTGCTTTCACTGGTTGAATAAAGAAACTGCCTTGGCCTTTTGATAGGGCAGCGCCTAGGTAGGCAGAGTTGACAGAACTGAATGCTGGAAAGAAGGGCAAAGGGAGAGCCACCATAGAGTTGCCAGAGACAGACATGCCGAATCTTTCCAGGTAGGCCACTGCCACATGGTAATATACAGATGAACAGAAATGGGTTAAATCAAGATGTGAGAGGTAGCCAATAAGAAGCTAGACATAATGGGCTAGGCAGTGATTTAATTAATACATTTTCTGTGTGATTATTTTGGGTGTAAGCTAGCCGGGACGATAAGCAGCCTACTCTCTCCTGTTACATGAAGTGAGCTAGAAATGGCTCAAATCTTTAAGCTCTAAGGGCCCAGCCCAATGATGCACTTCGTCAGGAAGCATCACTGCTTAAACAAACAACACCACAAAAGAATGGACCAACTCCTCAAACGTCTGCATGTATAAGGAACTGCTCATTCAAATCTTCACAGCTGTCATGGAAAGCTGGGCTAGCATTCAAATAATTTTATATAGCTCATTTTTCATCTGGTGAAAAAATGTTTACACAAATATCATTACTATATTAAATATGTAGAATTATTTTTAAGTGAATAAATGTGCTTGAAATTTAAATAACATATTTATTGTATTCATGTTTTATATATGGTATTTAGATTTATTTTTATTTCAGTTCATAAACTTATTCTTGGTAGAAAATTGCAAATTTCTATGTTTGTCTTATTTTATTTATTCAAATGATTATATTTCTACTTTTTATATCTACCTTTTTTCTAAATGTTCTTTATCATATTTTCTCTTGAAACATTGGTTAGATTACATAGTTTTTTCTGTAGTTTCTGTGCACACCTTGTGCAGATTCTTTGACTTTATTGTCAGAAAGAATTCATAAGATTACACAGGACATGAACTGGCCTTGGCCCATAACCATACTGATGAATATTTTGCATATCACCATAGAACCTTCACCTGGCGATGGATGGAGATAGAGACAGAGACACATACTGGAGCACTGGACTTAACTCCCTAGGTCCAAAAGAGAAGCAGAAGAAGGGAAAACGTGAACAAGATAGGCAGGACCAGAGGGAACCTTCAACCAACGATGGATGGCGATACAGACGGAGACCCACATTGGAGCACCGGACTGAGCCCCCCAAGGTCCAAATGAGGAGCAGAAGGAGGGAGAACATGAAAAAGGAAATCAGGACCGCGAGGGGTGCGTTTACCGACTGATACAAGAGGACTGATGGAATGAGAGCTCACCAAGGCCAGCTGGACTGGGACTGAACGAGCATGTGATCAAACCGGATTCTCTGAATGTGGCTGACATGGGGGCTGACTGAGAAGCCATTGACAGTGACACTGGGACTTGTTTCTTCTGCATATACTGGATTTTTGGGATCCAGTCTGTTTGGATACTCACCTTCCTAGGCCTGGAGGGAGGGGGGAGGAACTTGAACTTCCCACAGGGCAGGAAACCCTGACTGCTCTTTGGACTGGAGAGGGAGGATGAGAGGGATTGGGGGGAATGGGAGGGTATGGGGAGGAGGGGAGGAGGTGGAAAATTTTATAAACAAACAAATAAAAGAGAAACTGGAGCAATGTCATGATATTATCTTAAAGAAATATAAAAAAACAAAGCTGGAAAAAAAAAAGAAGATTACACAGGACATAATGTGATAAGCCATTTGTCAAATCTCAGCTCTTCCAGACATACAGCATCTTTTCAAGTCAGTTGCATGAGTCCTTTAACTCGGACACTTGCCTCTGTAGTTTTCTTCATTCTCTTGGTAAATATCTCTGTCTCTCTGTCTCTCTCTCTCTTTCTCTCTTTCTATC